>NC_065590.1:28377107-28680024 GCF_024542745.1 Macaca thibetana thibetana
ACTCAAGAATTTAAAATATGAATAACATACTAAACCAACCAATGAAAACTAATGAGAATAAAAAAATAGAGTTGAGATCAAATTTAGATGATCGTTTTAATGATAACAGTACAATACCAAAATTGGCTAGAATCTCATTATGGAAATAACCAGAGGTATTAAGTTAATTATCAAACAAACATAAATAAAAAGAGACAGCCAATATAGTTCTGCAGGAGGATCAGTAAACTCCTCAAATAATAGATGATTTAAAAATTGTATTTCCCTTTGATGGAGAAAACATATTTATTGATGCAAAATCCAACAACAAAACCCAAACCCCAAATGTAGTGTTACAATACTAAAAATGTATTCACACTTGGTACATAAGCACTCTTACCCCTGGGTATTCCAATAGGATGGTGGTGGCTTGGAGTTCTAAGTTTTATTTACATTGTGGGAAGTTTAGATCCATCAGAGAATATAATCTGTCTCTCCTAGTAAACAGTCACTTTTGGACAAAATGCTATCTTTTCATGTTCCACTCTCCTCCTCTTCCTCTCCAACTCTCCCCTCCAAGGCTTGGACTAGGTGTTTAGAGAGGGTCCGTGACCTCAGATTAGCAGAGAAAGCCTTAGGTATTTGTATGAACATGTTGTCCTCCGCAGGCTTGCTAGACTGTCTCCAGGGTGCCTGATCTAGTTTCCTCCTGGACTGGTAGCTCCTGAAGTGAGACATAAAAGCGTCTGGCTTTTTGAGGTTATGATGCTCCAGTCAGCGGTGGCTGAAGTCTTTGATCCGGGCCGTTTATCTCTTGATTCAAAGTCCCCACAGCTCACACGCCTTTATTTTAAACCCCAGGCCTCTGCTGGTGCAAAAACTTTCTTAACACATCTGTGTTTCCTTACTGGACACATGGACACTTATGTGTCTCTTTCTGAAAACTCATAGCACACAGAGATCCAGAATGACTTCCAGCTCACCTGTGTAGCTGCTTTTTGCCTGTTTTACAGCACTGTTTCCCTGCAGTGTTGGGAGAAGTGGCAGACTGTGGAGCATATCCTAAAGGCCTGAAAGTGGGCCGATACCCCCCAATCCCTCAGGTTCCCCATATAGCTAATTCTTTCTACTCCTGTATCTATGAGTTCATTCTCTGGAGGCATAATTCCTGCATATTTGACCTAGAGCTCCCTATGTCTCCTGTCTCTTCCCATAATCGATGGGACTAAAAGACTTTGACTTTTGCCAAATCCTTTGAGTCTGGTTATGATCCCCCCGACTGTCTCCAATAATATTCTATATTTATGTTAGCCAGGGCTACCTCTTTTTATGATAAAGGTCAGAATAATGAAATTCAGAAAAGCTTTATCTCTGAACAGCTCTGTACTAAAGAGGTCATGAAAGTCAGCTTTAAGACTCAAAGCTGATCAATGACCTCTTTATTCTAGGAAATAAGCAAAGATTGCAGAACGTATAGATTTTCTGTGAAGACTAAATGACATAAAGCAGGCCAAGTCCATAGCACAGTGCTTACCATAGAGTGATCACTCACTGCATGTTGGCTGTTATGATTGTTGTGGTTATTCCCCTGTCATCAAAGGAGAGATTCCCAGTCATTTCTTAAAAGTCAATTTTTCTGTTCAAAGAATGCTTTTGAATATTGTTCTGGATATGAGGTTTCTCAGCAGGGCCCTACTCAGTCTTCTCAGACAGACCTTTCCTTTTCCTCCTCTGTGTAACTTGTCCTGAATTCCAATGAATTCCTCTGCATATTCCCTTTGCATACTCCTCCTGCCTACCCCTTCTCCTTACCCTCCCTGCATATTCTCCTGGTGCATTTCTCTGCATATTCTCCCTAGTTTCCAGCTCTCTCCCAACCTGAATATTTAGAAGTAATTAAATCCCTCTGTCTTATTTTGCATGATTCTTGTCTTTCACACGTTTCTAACTTCATCTGTAAGAGCTAAACTTTTCTTTTATAAATGTTTCTAATTCTTTAATTCTTATTGTGTTCCTAATTGGCTTTCAGTCACCTTTAAAGCTAAAGTATTTTTCTTTCAGCTTAAAATACCTCACGGTCCTGCCATCTGCTTTGTCTGCGGTTTCTGTTAGCAATATGATTTCTTTTCCCAAATGATTCTGGATGATACTATTTTTTGCCTTTGCATTTGAAATTATTCTTCTTAGACATGGCAGAAACTGGGATGTACATGAGTACTCCAAAATCAAGCTCCACAGGTCATTATTTAGTCCTTTCTTTTACATTTTAGACAATCCCAATCTGCTGCCTTTCAGAAGTCAGTGTTTACTAAAGACATAAAATATGAAAAATGAGAACAAGATTTTCCTCGAAGAGATTAGACACTTCAAATTAATCTATAGTACGTCACTTACACCTTTTTAAAAATAGTGAAACAAACCGCATTGTGGATTCAAAAAAATGGATCTGAAGATTCTAAGGCAAAATATAAAAAACTATTAATTGTTTTTCCTTCCCCTTGTGTGAATTTGGGCCTCACTTTTAGATGGCTCAGAGATTTATATTCTCTCACCTGCCCTGTTAATTAAGGTGTTAGGTGTACTTAGTTGAGACTTTTTAGGAATCAATGGCTTTAAGAATATTAATAACCTAGGAATTCAGAGGTCTGACACTAGATTTGCCTACCATAAATTAAAAAGTGTCTTGATATTTACTAGATTTAGAAGAAATACCATAGTGAAAACTAAACTGTATTCCCTTTTATCTACTAGTTATTTGACATTATTTCTTTAAGTAGAATATTTTTTCAAAGAACAAATATTGTAAAATGGGTTTTATGTAATTCTTTTGAATCCTAACTACTAAATTGAGGATATTGCCATATACTTCTGGGAGAATATTTTGCCTGTGGTTAGCTCTAGTTACCAGGTGCACAAGATTACAAATTATAACACCAAAAAAAAATTGTCCCTATGTATTAGGTATGATCTAGTTTTTAGGATTTTTGAAACTATACATGGCTTCTTTGGAATTTGAAAGGATGAGAAAGATTTCTAGGTGATAATATTGAAACTCTTTCTTGCTGTTCTTTTATAGGTTACCATGGTGACCTTGCTGCAGGGCTACAAACGGAGAGGAATGGGCCAAATTTCCTATCCATTGTTTTTAAAGAAAGTAAGTCCGGCAACATCTGACTTTCATGTCATATTTGTCGTATGATCAATAGAATCATTCTAAATTCTGAGGCTCAGTTACCTTCAGTGTTCTTTGATCAAACCTGTCACCCTAAGGCTAATGAGTATCAAGGCTGGGGGTGGAAAATGATCAAGTTCCCCTTCATAATTTACTATAATATGGCAGGCTTGGACAAAAAGAAAAAATTAGAATATAATTCAACTGAGAAAAAAGTAAACTTGCTGATTTAGTGACATGACAGGTGGCTGTGGCCATGATTTGAAAGAATGTAGGGGTTATGGGGTATCAAGTGCCAGGGAATTTGGAAATTATTTTATTGGGAAGCAAATAACTTTAGTTGATAAAGGTGGCGGTGGCAAAGCAGAAACAATGAGGGTTGGATTAAGAAGAAGTCAATAGACTTCTAAATCACTTCGTTGACACTATTTTATATGTCCTCAATGCGTATGTGAAGTAACTGACTCTCTTGGCTCTGATGGGGTGAGGAAATGGGAAGGTGAGGTATGATATATAATACAAATACATATTTTTTTTGGTCCCTTGTTCCTGGTACACAGTTTCAAAAATTCTTGGGATTTTCTGACTACAAAGGATGTCTTTAGGCTGGATGCAGTGGCTCACACCTGTAATCCCAGCACTTTGGGAGGCTCAGGCGGGCGGATCACCTGAGGTCAGGAATGTGAGACTAGCCGGGCCAACATGGCAAAACCCTGTCTCTACTAAAAATACAAAAATTAGCCAGGCATGTTGGCGGGTGCCTGTAATCCCTGCTACTCTGGAGGCTGAGGCAGGAGAATCACTTGAACCTGGGAGATGGAGGTTGCAGTGAACCAAGATTGTGCCACTGCACTGCAGCCTCGATGACAGAGTGAGACTTCCAGCTCAAAAAGAAAAAAAAAAAGTGTCTTTGTTATACTAATAGATGAGTTTTGGTAGAACCTTACATAGTTTCAAGACGGAAGATGGTCATTTGAAAGATGAAACATATGGCTTAAGGGTTAGACTTTCATCTGCCAGACATCCTAGGAAAGCAAGGGGTTGGAAATTAGATTAGATTATGTGGCCAATGATTTAATCAATCATGCCTACATAATGAAACAACAACAACAACAAATCTTTGGACACTGAGGCCCAGTAGAGTGTGCTAGTTGGTGAACACATTCACCTGGTTGAGAAATACTGATATGCAGGTAGAGTATGCTCTGACTCCACAGGGAAATGGCACAGACACTCTCTTACTTTATATATATCCTTTATAATAAATCTGTAATCTTAAATATAATACTTTCAATGAGTTCTGTGCATTGTTCTAGCAAATTATTGAACAGGCATGGACTGTTAGAATATCTGTATTTTTAGCCAGCCAGACAAACACTAACACTAGATGGTTGGCATCAAAATTGTATTTCAGTATCCTCATTTGGTGTTATACCAATGAAGATAGAAACAGAATAGAAGGGGAAGAATCCTGGTTTTCTGATAAGTGTCTCCTGATTAAGGATGCATAGAGATAATGTCTTTGAATATAAATAGATATTTTTCTGCTTTATTTTCTGGCAAAGTCACTTCCCATTATAGTTAAGAGGAACTTTTTGGAAGTACTTTTCAATATAAGGTGAGAACAACTTGGTAAATTGGTTTTTCTGAAAGCTGATGCATAGCCAGTAAGGAGGGCTGTGTAGTGGGGTGAAATTTGAAAACAGTCACTTAAGAGTAAAAATAAAGCTTGAGAGATTAAACAAGACTTTTATTCTGATATCCATAGGATCCCACTGAATGACTTTGAGCAAGATAGCAACACTTTTAAAGGACCACTTTAGCTGCTATGTTGAGAATAGGAAAAGCATAGGAATGGCAAGTGTGAACACAGGTGACCAGTGAAGATGCTATTGCAATAATTTGTGTAAGTGATGATTATAACAAGGAGACAGCAGTTGCTAAAGTAAGGGGAAGGGTCAAAAGTAGTATATAAAGTTTTAAATGAAATTACTCATGTAACCAAAAGCAATTTTAAACTTTCTAAATTACCAGGAGTAAAATACACACATACACACACACATACGCACACATGAACTTCTACCTATCTGTAAGTAAATGCAATCTCATCCCAGATATTGAAAGATAAAGAACATTGTATGTGTGTGTGTGCATATATATACGTGTATGTGCGTATATATGTGTGTGTGTGTGTGTGTATATATATATATATATACACACAACACATTTTCCTTGTCTATTAATATCTGTTGAACAATTGGGTTATTCTCATATCTCCATATATTGGCTATTGTGAATAATGTTGCAATAAAAATGGGAGTGAAGATATTGCTGTAGAAGTCATACTTTTGATTATTTTGTATGTGCTGGATTATATGATAGCTTATATTAACTTTTGGAGGAACTCCATACTGGTTTCCATAGGTCCTGGACCGTTTTACATTTCTACCAAAAGTACACAAAGAGTTCTAATTTCTTCACATTCTCACTGTTATTTATTTAAAAAAAACCAGCAATCCTAAGACACATAAAGTGACATTTAATTATAGTTTACTGAAGATTACTAATACTAAGCTTGTTTGCATATTCCTACTCTTCATTTGTATGTCTTCTTTGAAGGAATGTCTATCCCATCCTTTGCCCATTTTTAATGAGGTTATTTTAATTTATTCCATTTTATTTTATTTTAATTTATTTGCTATTATCAGATATACCTGTTGGAAATATTTACTCCATTTCCCTGGGTTTTGGTTACATTCTGTTGATTATTTTCTTTGCTGTGCAGAAGTCTTACAGTTTGATGTGCTCCCACTTGCTTATTTTTTTCTTTTGCTGCTTGTGCTTTTCACATTAATCCAAAGAAACTATTGCCATAATAAATATCATGAAGCATTCCCCTATGTTTCCTTTAGGAGTTTTACAGTTTCAGGTCTATACTTAAATCTTTAATTCATTTGAGTTGATTTTTATGTATGGTGTAAGCATCTAGTCTCATTCTTTAGCATGTGGATATTTATTTTCCTCTGCACCACTCCTTGAAGAAACCATTCGTTCTCCAATGTGTAGCCATCATCCCTTCAGAACTAGAAATCTTTAGCTAATCAAAGTGATCTTTTGACTTCTTCTTCACTATGTATGCCTAGTTATGTGCCAATTCCTCTCCATTTTTCTTCCCAAATATTTCCCAACCGGAAATCATACTCTGTTAACTAGCTCCTGCTTTACTAGGGGCTACCACTAATTCTTACTTGAGTAACAAAAATAATTTTTTTTAACAAGGATTCCCCCATTCCCCATGTCTCCTCTCCAGTCTATTTTTTATTCTGGACCAGTTATATTTCTAGAAATATTATTATGCCATTCTTCTGCTAAAAATCTATAATTGCCTCTCCATTGAATATAGGAAACCACTCAAACGTCTTCATGTGACTTTCAAGGTCATTCTGCTTTATGCTGACTTTTCCAAATTCGTCTCTAGCTACTCATTCCCACTCACATTTTAAACTGTAGCTATCCCTCCTATTTATTTCTGGAGAGGGCCATTGTTTTCTCTTTGCCATCAGTTTTCTGTCTTAGTACATTCCCTATTGCTTATAACAGAATACATGTGACTGAGTAATTTACAAAGAAAAAGATTTATTTCTTACAGTTATGGAGGTTGAGAAGTCCAAGGTTGAGTGTATGCATCTGGTGAGAGTTTTCTTGCTGGTGGAGACCCTCTGCAGAATCCAAGGCAGTGCAGATCATCACATGGTGAGGGGGCTGATTGTGCTACTCCAGGACTGTTTCTTTTTATAAAACCACCAGTCCCACTCCCACAGTAACCCAGTAATCCAACTCTCAGTACTGCCACACTGGGGATTACATTTCAACATGATTTTGGGAGGTCACAAATATTCAGACCATAGCACTGTCCTTCCACTGCTTCCTCTCATCCTCAATACCTTCCTTCCTTCTTTCTTTCTGTAATGTACCGAATATGAGCTGTTCTGCTTTATATGATGTATTTTCTTTACCCCCCTTCACTCCTGACTCCTGCTCCTTTCTTATATCTTGCACATATCAATTTGTCCATTCCTCAGGAAAACCTTCCTTTAACCTTCACATCTGGTATCCTAACAATATATCCTACCTGTCTCATTACACCATATTTTTAACATATATATGTTATACTTAAAATATATATATTTGAACAAATATGTTTCTCATACATTAATATATTCTCTCTCTATATATATTTGTCTCTACAAATCTTTCATTTTTGCGAATAAAAAAGTTCAATTAATTACTAAAAGTAGGAATAATATAAACTATTTTCTCTCAAAAATGCTAGATGCTGAGAGAGAGGAGAAAGAGACAGAGAAAGAGACAGAGAGAACTCCTGAAAATTAAATATGTTTTTCATAAACAACTATTGAATAAAAGAAAAAAGATAAAAGTTGAGATTGCAAAATATCTAGGAAATAATGATAGTGACTAAGATGATGCTGAAAACAAATCATAGACTTAAATGCTCAAATAAATAAATGCATAATGATCAATCCTTGAAAACATCTCAATTCTCAGTCTTTACAATCAGCTCTGGCAATCATATAAAATTTTTAGAGAAGAATTTTTGGCAACTCCTGAATTTGGTATCTACTTATATTTCCTTTAATTATTATTCTGTATTAAGTGTATGAGGCTTCTGTTTGATATGTTCCATGTTTCATGGCTTTCTATTCTATCTTTTCTTCTCTTTATCACCTTTTCTTGCAGATGTTAGGAGGGCAGGTTGTCTGTAGTTTCCAGGACACTTAGCTCAGAAACTGAACCACAGAATTCTTTTTTGTTTGTCTATTTGTCTATTTGTTTGTTTTTTTGAGATGGAGCCTCGCTCTGTCGCCCAGGCTGGAATGCAGTGGCGTGAACTCGGCTCACTGCAAGCTCTGCCTCCCGGTGAACCACAGAATTCTTAAGCCCAGCATAGATGATTGAGATGACTAGAACTGGCTAATAGGCTAGGTTTTTTTGTGATGTCCACATGGAAATAAAAGAAAGGGAGGGGCTTTTATTAAAAAAAGTCGGGGTCGATTTAGGGAATTATTCATTCATTAGGATATAGAGATTTAAAATACAGGATCCTAATATGGGTCACAAGAAGCCCTAGTGGGTAAAAATTTCATAAACTCCACTGGGAAAGAAATTTTGAATCCCCTGAATTCAGCTTGTTATAATAGCTATATTGATCAATAACGGCCATCTTGTCATTCTCTTTTTTTCCCCTAGCCCTCCTTTTAAGATACCTTTGTGGGGAACTTGAAACATGTTTGTTTGAGGCAGACCACTGGCCTCTATCTGTGTGACGATGGATGGGGAAAGGTGAAGATTCCAATTTTTTTTTTTCTATTTAGCATATAATAGGTAATTAATGATTTTTGACATATGATAATGAGCATTAAGATATATGTTGATGGCCCCCTTGAGTTATAAAGGATTAAGACAAGGTCACAGAAAAGATACAATCATAAGCCTCTCACTTTGTGTCACTTCTTATGAGGGTGACTTGAAGCATGTTTTTAATATTGGAGCCATAACATCTTTGAGCAAATGGCTTTCTTGGTATCAACCATTAACTGGGTCATTGACTGACTTATAATATATGAAAAATGCTAACCGATCAATACAATACCCTCCGTATCTATAGCCAATTGAGGTTTCTGTTATTTCATGACATCCTGTACACCTTCCCGCTGCAACAAGACTACAAATAGAATATGTTGTCTTCTGGTTCCAATCTCAGTATTCTTTGATGGATATTTATTTCCAATTATATTAAACCTTATTTTGTGAGTAAAGGTGCATACATTAAAATGATATTTGGTACGTGTTTCTGACTATACTTTGTTATCATTGATCAAAATTAGGTGAAAGAGAATTAAGAACAAAAAAATAATTGCTTGCCTACAAATAGGCCAATATGTAATCTCCCCACTAAACTCTTCTCAAGTAATGTGGCACAGATTTGTTTTTGAATATTCATTAATATTAGATGCTATAGGAGACCAATGAGAATAAGGACACACATTTAGGTTAATTACATAATATATGGGTACCTATATATTTTGTATTTTGCTGGAGACTTTTTCTTGTAAACAAATACGTAAATTTCTACCTGTCTACTTATTTCTGGATTTGTTGTTCTGATTAGAAAAATCAATTTGCCCAAATATTATATAAATAATCCACATATTTAAACAACAATAATTGTCTTTACTTGAAAGGAAAACACTGCGAACTTCCTATTTAAAATTCTCCTAAAAATCAGTAAGAGAAAGACTAACATTCAAGAAGTAAGAACATAGCATCATCAGGTATATTTTTCAAGATGTAATCTCAATATATGCCCTTCGATTTTAATACAATATTGAATATGTGCAAAATTTTCCATCAATCAGGGATGGTTAAGTGAGTACGGGACATCTAAAAATGCAACACCGTGGAGATAATAAGTGGATGGTGAAGATTGTTTTCTCACTCTCTTCCTTTTTAATGTTCATCAAAATAAGTCATGTTCTCATGGTTGGACTTCAGAATATTTATTTTTAAATTATTTTTTCTTTACTTTTATTTTTTAAAGATATTTTTCTTATAAAGTTAATTTTAACAAACCAATATTTGAAATTAACTCTATTAATCTAATTGTTTAATCTTCCAGTTTTTTCTATGTATGCTTTTTCATACCTTATTGGAGTTAAATAAAAAGTATTATAACATTTATATTCCAAGTCCTAATTTGTGTTTGTGGATATTAGATGTTCCTACTTGCCTTAGTTTTATGTATATAACTTAAGGTTCCAATCATTACTTTCATATGGACCATTGAATTTCAAAATAATTTCATAAATTCACTTGCTAAAATTGAGGAAGCCTCTCAGGAATATAAAAGCATTTTTAATGGACTTCATGTTAGAGCAAATGATACTAAATAAGCCTGAAATGTTACATTGTTTACAAAAAACAGCTCATTGAACCTCCTCTTTCAAACTGTCTTTTTTGCACCATAAAATTTACCAGAATCCAATGACCATGTCTCTAAGTTTTTGTTGTTGTTGTTGTTATAGTTAACATGTAAAGACACATATCGGTTATATATTTAAATGTCAAATTTTCAAATCGTACCAGGGTTTGAAGTCACTATCTTTAATCTCACTCTGTAAGTCAAGAGTTTTCGATGTAGTCATACTTCAGTCAATGTTTATGACTTTCTGTATATGATTATAAATGATTTTTTTCCAGAAGGTAGACAGATTTTACAATGATTACTTTCTGGCAATCAAAATCCTGAATTTCGGCCGGGAGCGGTGGCTCACGCCTGTAATCCCAGCACTTTGGGAGGCCGAGGCGGGCGGATCACCAGGTCAGGAGATCGAGACCATCCTGGCTAACACGGTGAAACCCCGTCTCTACTAAAAATACAAAAAATTAGCCGGGCGCGGTGGCGGGCGCCTGTAGTCCCAGCTACTCGGGAGGCTGAGGCAGGAGAATGGCGTGAACCTGGGAGACGGAGCTTGCAGTGAGCCGAGATCGCGCCACTGCACTCCAGCCTGGGGAACAGAGCAAGACTCCATCCCCCCACCCCCCCCAAAAAAAAGAATCCTGAATTTCATATTCTGCCGTGGAGTGTTTCAACTACACACAAACTACAACTAGAAGCTGAGTTGCATCGTGCATTCCTATTGTGAGAAAGCTGTCATTCTGAACATTTGCAGCTATTTGAAAGCTTTTATTTTCCAAACAAATTGTACTTTTTATAGCTTCATTCTAGCTATTAATTTTCTAAACTTTTGCCCTGTCCATTGTTGTTATTGTATTATTGGGAATAACATTTTTTCTTGGGTGGGAATTTGTTTTATGTGAGTTTGTTTTATATCTTCTTTGAAGATTAAAATCTTTGGGTTGATAGCCCATAATTTGTCTATTAAGAGACAATGGACATGTACAGAAATAAAACGATCAATTGCCATGGAGATGAGCATATCACCATAGCAACTTGCATCACGTATGTGTGTATGAAAAATCCTGAGGGGTGGGTCAGAAAGACAGTGTGTTTGTGTGTGTTTTTTGAATTCTCAAAGACTGAGGAAGAGTCATTTATCTTCTTTTAATTAGAGACTATCTTAGCAATTTTGTTGAAGAAATAGATTAACAGTCACCTTGTCAGTTTGAGTGTTTTGCTCTGTGTTTAAAACGTACTCATTCTATAGATTAGTTCTTCTCTTGCTGATCATAATATCCTGATATTTTGGAGTTCATAAATAGCATTTCCAATTATTTGCACAGTGGGTCAGCTTAATTAATAATAATAAAAAAACACTGCAGGGCATTCCAAACACCGTAGGACACAAATAGAATATGATAGAGAATAGGCAATTAAATTTCTGAGATAAAATGGACACAGGGACAGTGACACAGGTAGATACCAACAAAGAAATGAAATTTCTCATCCTGGTTAAATTTTACATTTTAACGATCCCAAACTTAGAATTACAGTGAGAAATACAAAAGTGGTATAGATTGTATTCACAATTAATAAGCCCCCTCTCCTTCCACTTGCCTGTAAGGATATTGATTATACATCTTTGCACGCTGCCATGTGACTTCAATGCAGAGAAATATACCCCCCATTACTTTGACTTTGGATTAGGTTTGTAACCTGCGGTGACCATTGGAATGTGAGTGGAGTTCACCAATGCTATGTGAGAGCAGGAGCTTTAAGAGACATTGTGGTGCTCTGCCGGCC
The DNA here is from genome assembly GCF_024542745.1 of Macaca thibetana thibetana. NCBI lineage: Eukaryota > Metazoa > Chordata > Mammalia > Primates > Cercopithecidae > Macaca > Macaca thibetana. The sequence continues at coordinate 28,389,041 of NC_065590.1, forward strand.
CTTTACCTCTCTTTTTCTTTGCGCAAAAATGATGTCTCAATCCTCTCAGCCTGAGTCCTAGAATAGAGGATATGTGGAGTACAGTTCTTGCAACTTACTCTCAACCACCATTATGTACTCTGGAATAACATGTATTACATAAGCTACTTTGTTTTTCTTATGATTGCATAGTTAGCAGATATATTAGTTAAAGTGACTGACTTATTTATGTTGTTCAGTCATTTCTCATCTCTCCTCCCTTCCCGATTCTTTACGTGCTTTCAGTAGAGCTGACTCTACCCCAGCATTGTGGCTTATGCTGGATCGACCAGAGTATTGCTTTCTTCATACGGTCTACTGAGACAATAGAACCTCAGCTGAAATTGTTGGAAGAGAGGCATCACATCCCTCATTGCTACATGGGGACAGAGAGTGGAATACAAGTTGGTCCTGCTGCAGCAACTTGTATCAATGAAGAGAGAGCCAAACTAAGAAGAGCTGTTAAATCAAGTACTATCTGAAGCCAGTAACCTTCAATTATTGGAAATAAATATTTTCTATCCTTGAAACCTATCCAGTTGGGTGTTTTGGTCACTTTGCTCTAGAGAATAAACAATTGTATTTTCCTAAATTTCTATTATTTATCTAAGTTTGGTTATATTAATGCTGCAGATTGGCACATAATGATTAATGACTCAATCTTTATGTGGATTTTGATTTTAATGAAATGTATCTACTGTGATTTTATTTTTCTAGAGTTCTATTTTGTCTTATGTAATCATTGTTGTACGCACTGGCTACATCTTATTATGTGTTACCTCATCTTTATGTTTTTGTCCTTTTTTCTGTCATTTGATTTTAAGTGTTTCAAGAAAACAACAAATATATGAGTGTTGTTTTTGAGCGAAATGTAATGTTTATCTTAAATAAGTACTTTTATATTTCTTATTTTTTTTAAATTTTTATTTTAAATTCAGTGGGTACATGTGCAGGTTTCTCATGCAAGTATATTGCGTGATGCTAAGGTTTGGGCTTCTATTGATCCCGTTACCCAGATAATGAATATAGTACTCAATATAAGTTTTTCAGCCCTTTTTCCCCTCTCCCTTCCTCTTTTTGGAGTCCCCAGTGTCTATCATTTTCATCTTTACATCTGTGTGTACCCAGTGTTTAGCTCCCATGTGTAAGTGAGGATATGCCATATTTGGCTTTCTGTTTCTGTGTTACTTCGCTTGGGATAATAACCTCCAGCTGCATCCCTGTGACTACAAAGGACATTATCTCATTCTTTTTTATGGCTGCATAGTATTCCATGGTGTGTGTGTACCACATTCTCTTTATTCAATCCACCATTGACGGGCACCTAAATTGATTCCATGTCTTTGCTTCAAATACTTTTAAAGTGATTGTGTATTTTGAGGTTTTATTTTTCCTTTGTGTAGGTTTTAACTGTTCTCCTTTGCTGTTTCTTAAATTATAATAGATCCATTATTCTTTACTTTTTTTTTTTTTTTTTTTTTTTTTTTTTTTTTTTTTTGCCCTACGTGTAACTTAAATCATCTAGTTTGGTTCTGTTGGTTAATTCCCTTAGGTTATTATATTTTAAAATTATATTAGCCCATACTCTACGCAGTGTTCTCCATGATGCTTTTTTACAACATAAGAAAATAAGATGATTGCCCTTTTATATTGATCACTTCAGAGCAATATCCACATACTTACTTTAATTGCTTCCTAGTAAGCTTTAGTTAGTCATTTTTTTAAATAAAATCTCCTCATTTCACTGATTTATTTTGAAATGCAATATTGAAGTGAATATTTCTGTGCATGGAGATTTTTGTGAAGCAATCTAAATATTTCTTTAATGGAAATTACTGTAACTTTATATCATAGGTCAAACAGTATAGGTTTTTTTAAAGCCTTTGTTACACATTGCCAACTTACTCTCCAGAATAGTTCCACCAATAAATGCTGCCACTGTGAGTGCATGCAAATGCCTTTCTTCTCACACATTCATTCCAACATTGTCCATCTGATGAGTATAAATTATCTTCATGCTTAAAATACGTTTCCATAGATAGTTCTCAATCAAAATCAAGAATACACAAGTATCTTTTAGTGAGGAATAGGATGGGAAGAATTCCGACTCAAAAGTAGACTGCAGAAAAATCAAACCCTGTCTTATCTGTTTTCCAGCTGTTGACTTACTTTTATCTGTATAATGGGGGAAATATAGGTTCTATTTTATAGGGTATGTGTGAAGATTAAATAAGTAGAGTGATTAGCAGACTGTCTGTGTATAGGAAATACTACATAAGTATTGACTACTGTTATTATTATATGTAAGATAAAATGTTCAAGATATTTCGATTTTCTTCTTGCTTTTTATTATTTTTCTTTACAAAATTGTAGAACTTTTTACTTATATGTTGTTCTGCACTTTCCTTCCTTGTCTTTCATTTATTATTTTAAAAACTTTCATTAAAATGTCAGCAGTCATTTATGCTTTATAAATTACTTTTAATCGTTTGGTTGTTTACCATAATTTCTTCTCAAGCAGTGCACTTCAGAACTTAAATATGTACATTCTTATGCTCTACTCCAGATACATTGAACTAGACATGCTGGAGGGGGGAAGGTACAATCCATGGTTTACAAGCTTTTCAGGTGGTTTTGATGCATACTCAAGTTGAGAGCCACCACTTAAAACTACTCTGTAGGGAATAAGGGAAGCAAAGGAAAGTGTTATGACTCTAGTCTCTGAATCAGGTAGTATAGTTTGAAAACTGGGTCTATTATTTAGCTATGTGACCTTGAGCAAGTTAATGTTTCCGTCTCAGTTTCTTTTCTTTTTTTTTTTTTGTAAAATGGAGATAAAAGAGTTATGAAAATTATATGAAATAACATTTTTAAGCAGTTCAAGCAGAACCTACTCCAAGGAAATGCTTCAGTGAATACTAACTAATTTATCTGCCCTTTGCGTGAGTCCTCGGTAGTTCTTTATAACTTAGTCAATAGGACTATTTGGTCAACATACAGGATTTTCTGAATCTATCATTTATTTTCTTTTTTATCAAAGACCCTTTTCTGCACAGATAGTTTTTCTCTTTCTTTCACCTATTAAACTTCCACTCTTAACCTCACTCTGGTGTGTCTGCATCCTAGTCTGCCATGGCCATGGGACAATGAACCTCAGGCATCGCCCTAAACAATGATGCCACTTCACTATTGGATTCAGTTTGCTAGTATTTTCTTGAGAATTTTTGCATCCATGTTCATCAAAGATATTGGCCTGAAGTTTTCTCTTTTTGTTGTGTCTTTGACAAGTTTTGGCATCAGGATGACAACAAATGAGTTAGGAAATAGTCCTTCCAGTTTCAATAGGAATGGTATCAGCTCTTCTGTTTACACCTGGTAGAATTTGGCTATATATCCATCTGATCCTGGGATGAATTTTTTGGGTTTGTAGGCTTTTTATATCTGACACAATCTTAGATCTCATCATTGTTCTGTTTAAGGATTCAATTTCTTTCTGGTTCAACCTTGGGAGATGGTATGTTTAGAGGAATTTATTCATGTCTTCTAGGTTTTCTAGAATGTGTTCACAGAAGTATTCATAGCAGTCTCTGAGGGTTTTTTGTATTTCTTTTGGGTCAGTGGTAGTATCTCCTTTGTAATTTCTGCTTGTGTTTATTTGGATCTTCCCTCCTTTTTTTCTTTATTAATCTAGTTAGTAGTCTATATATCTTATTAATTATTTCAGAGAAAAAAATTAATAATTCATTGATCTTTTGTATGGTTTTCAACTTCCAATTTTCTTCAGTTCAGCTTTGATATTGGTTATTTCTTATCTTTTGCTACATTTGGTTTTGGTTTGCTCTTGGTTCTCTAATTCCTCTAGTGGTGACATAAGGTTGTTAATTTAAGATCTTTCTCAATTTTTGATGTGGACTTTTACTGCTGAAACTACTCTCTTAACACTGCTTTAGTTGTGTTCCAAAGATTCTGGAATGTTGTGCCTTTGTTCTCATTAGTATCAAAGAATTTATTGATTTCTGCCTTAATTTAATTATTTACCTAAAAGTGACTCAGGAGCAGGTTGTTTAATTTCCATTAAATTTTATCATTATGAGTGATTTTCTTAATATTAATCTTGTTTTTATTGCACTGTGATCGAAGAATATGCATGCTATGATTTTGAATTTTTTAATTTGTTGAGTATTGTTTGTGTCATTTGTGTGTTTGGTCTTTGAGTATGTGCTATGTGCAGATAAGAAGAATGTATATTTTGTTGTTTTGGGTGGAGAGTTCTGTAGATGCCTATCTACTATATACACATGACAGGTTCATTTTGTCACATGTCTAGTTCAGGTCCTGAATATCTTTGTTAGTTTTCTGCACTGATGATCTGTCTAATACCATCAGTGAGATGTTGAAGTCTCCCACTATTATTACATGGTTATTTAAGTCTTTTCAAAGGTCTCTAAGAACTTGATTTATGTATCTGAGTGTGCCTGTGGTAGGCACATATATACTTAGAATGGTCAGGCCTTCTTGTTGAATTGAGTCCTTTACCAATATGCTATGTCCTTCTTTGTCTTTTTAGATTTTTGTTGGTTTAAAGTCTTTTTTTTTGTCTGAAATTGAATAGCAGTCCCTGCTTTTTTCTGATGTTTTATTTACTTCGTAGATTTTTCACCATCTCTTAACTTTGTGCCTGTGGGTGTTATTGCATCTAAGATGGATCTCTTGAAGAAAGCATACTGTTGGGTCTTGCCTTTTTAGCCAACTTGCCACTCTATGCCTTTTCCTAGGGGAATTTAGTCTATTTGCCTCCAAGGTTAGTATTGATATGGGCAGATTTGATCCTGTCATTGTGTTTTTAGCTGGTTATTATGCAGAGTTGGTATGTGGTTGCTTTATAGTGTCACTGGTCTATGTACTTAAGTGTGTTTTTGTGGTGGCTGATAATGGTCTTTTCTTTCCATTTTTAGCACTCCCTTAACAATCTCTTATAAGGCAGGTCTGGTGGTAACAAATTCCCTTAGCATTTGCTTGTCTGAAAATGATTTTATTTCTCCTTCACTGATGAACTTTAGTTTGGTTGGAAATGAAATTCTTGGTAGAAATTCTTTTCTTTAAGAGTGCTACAACATAGTATTAGAAGTTCTGGCCAGGGCTATCAGGCAAGAGAAATAAATAAAGGGTATTCAACTAGGAAAAGAGAAAGTCAAATTGTCCCTGTTTGCAGATGACATGATTGTGTATTTAGAAAACCCCATTGTCTCAGCCCAAAATCTCTTTATGCTGATAACCAACTTCAGCAAATTCTCAGGATACAAAATCAATGTGCAAAAATCACAAGCGTTCCTATACACCAATAAGAGACAAACAGAGAGCCAAATCATGAGTGAACTCACATTCACAATTGCTTCAAAGAGAATAAAATACCTAGGAATCCAACTTACCAGAGATGTGAAGGACCTCTTCAAGGAGAACTACAAACCACTGCTCAAAGAAATAAAAGAGGACACGAAAAAATGGAAGAACATTCCTTGCTCATGGATAGGAAAAATCAATATCGTGAAAATGGTCATAATGCCCAAGGTAATTTATAGATTCAATGCCATCCCCATTAAGCTACCAATGACTGTCTTCACAGAATTGGAAAAAACTACTTTAAAGTTCATATAGAACCAAAAAAGAGCCTGCATTGCCAAGACAATCCTAAGCCAAAAGAACAAAGCTGGAGGCATCATGCTACCTGACTTCAAACTATACTACAAGGCTACAGTAACCAAAACAGCCGGGTACTGGTACCAAAACAGAGATATAGACCAGTGGAACAGAACAGAGCCCTCAGAAATAATACCACACATCTACAACCATCTGATCTTTGACAAACCTGACAAAAACAAGAAATGGGGAAAGATTCCCTATTTAATAAATGGTGCTGGGAAAACTGGCTAGCCGTAAGTAGAAAGCTGAAACTGGATCCCTTCCTTACACCTTATACAAAAAATAATTCAAGATGGATTAAAGACTTAAATGTTCAACCTAAAACCATAAAAATCCTAGAAGAAAACCTAGGCAATACCATTCAGGACATAGGCATGGGCAAGGACTTCATGTCTAAAACACCAAAAGCAATGGCAACAAAAGCCCAAATTGACAAATGGGATCAAATTAAACGAAAGAGCTTCTGCACAGCAAAAGAAACTACCATCAGAGTGAACAGGCAACCTACAGAATGGGAGAAAATTTTTGCAATCTACCCATCTGACAAAGGGCTAATATCCAGAATCTACAAATAACTTAAACAAATTTATAAGAAAAAAAAATCAAATAACCCAATCAAAAAGTGGGCAAAGGATACGAACAGACACTTCTCAAAAGAGACATTTATGCAGCCAACAGACACATGAAAACATACTCATCATCACTGGCCATCAGAGAAATGCAAATCAAAACCACAATGAGATACCATCTCACACCAGTTAGAATGGTGATCATTAAAAAGTCAGGAAACAATAGGTGCTGTAAAGAACGTGGAGAAATAGGAACACTTTTACACTGTTGGTGGGAGTGTAAACTAGTTCAACCATTGTGGAAGACAGTGTGGCGATTCCTCAAGGATCTAGAACTAGAAATACCATTTGACCCAGCAATCCCATTACTGGGCATATACCCAAAGAATTATAAATTATGCTACCATAAAGACACATGCACACATATGTTTATTGCAGCACTATTCACAATAGCAAAGACTTGGAATCAACCCAAATGTCCATCAGTGACAGACTGGATTAAGAAAATGTGGCACATATACACCATGGAATACTATGCAGCCATAAAAAAGGATGAGTTTATGTCCTTTGTGGGGACACGAATGAAGCTGGAAACCATCATTCTGAGCAAACTATCACAAGGACAGAAAACCAAACACCGCATGTTCTCACCCATGGGTGGGAATTGAACAATGAGAACACTTGGGCACAGGGTGGGGAACATCACATACCAGGGCCTGTCATGGGGTGGAGGGACAGGGAAGGAATAACATTAAGAGAAATACCTATTGTAAATGACAAGTTAATGGGTGCAGCACATCAACATGGCACATGTATACATATGTAACAAACCTGCAGGTTGTGCACATGTACCCTAGAACTTAAAGTATAATAAAAAAATTTTAAAAACTTTTTTAAAAAGAGTGCTGTATGTAAACCCCCAGTCTCTTCTGACTTGTAGGGTTTCTGCTGAGAGATCCACTATTAACCTGGTAGAGTTACCTTTGTAGGTGGCCTATCCTTTCTCTGTAGCTGCCTTTAACATGTTTGCTTTAATTTTGACCTCAGAGAATCTGATGACTATGTGTTTTGTGGATGGTCTTCTTGTATAGTATTTCACAGGGGTTCTCTGCATTTCCTTAATTTGAATGTTGGCCTCTGCAGTGAAGTCGGGGGAATTTTCATGGATGATATCCTGAAATGTGTTTTCCAAATTGTTTGCTTTCTGTTCCTCTCTTTCATGGATGCCAATGAGTTGTACATTTGGTCTCTTTACATAATCCCATATTTCTCAGGGGTTTTGCTTATTCTTCTTTAGTTTTTTCTTTATTTTTGTCTGGCTGAGTTATTTTGGAGAACTGGTCTTTGAGCTCTGAAATTCTTTCCTCAGCTTGGTTAGTTCTGGTGTTAATACTTTTGATTGTATTCTGAAATTCTTGAAGTGAGTTTTTCATCTCTATCAGTTCAGTTTTGTTCTTTCTTAAAATGGCCGTTTGATCCTTCATCTCCTGTATCATTTTATCATATTCCTTAGAATCCTTTGATTGGGTTTTGATTTCCCACTGAATCTCAATGATCTTTTTTTTAATTTATATTCTGAATTCTATTTTTGTCATTGTGGCCATTTTATCCTCGCTAAAACCATTCCTTGGGAACTAGTATGGTCATTTGGAGGTTAGGAAGACAACCTGGGTTTTTAGTTGCCAGAGTTCTTGCACTGGTTCTCTGTCATCTTTGTGGGCTGATGTTTCTTCAGTCTTCAAAGTTACTGTCCTTTGGTCAGGCACAGTGGCTTATGCTTGTAATCCCAGCCCTTTGGGAGGCTGAGACAGGCGGATCACCTGAGGTCATGAGTTCGAGACCAGCCTGGCCAACATAGCGAAACACCATCTCTACTAAAAATACAAAAATCAGCTGGGCATAGTGGTGTTTGCCTATAATTCCAGCTACTCAGGAGGCTGAGACAGGAGAATCACTTGAACCCAGGAGGCGGTGGTTTCAGTGAGCCAAGATCACACCACTACATTCCAGCCTGGGTTACAGAGTGAGACTCTGTCTCAAAAAAAAAAAAAAAAAAAGAAAAAAAGTTGCTGTCCTGTGATTTTTTTTTTTTTTTTTTTTTTTGGCTTTTATCTTCTTTGATGTCATTGGTGGTTTTACTGTAGTATAAGGTGGGTGGACCGCATTAATTTCTAGAAGATTTTAGAGGGCCGAGATTCAGCTCAGCATTGCTGTGCTGCGTGCTCTAACTCCAACAGGATTGCATCAGCCCTGGCTCTGTTCTCTGGCCCTTTGAGGCTAGAAACCTGCTGTGCTGGAGGAGCTGAGATATTCTGGATCAATGGCCACAACACTGCAAAGGGTGGTGACAGCCAAAACACTTTATTGAGTGGTGGAACCAGGATTTGTGCTTGTTTGTGTGTGCCAGGAGCTGCAGCAAGTTGAATGTTCGTCTACTGGGGTGAAGTACTGGCAAACATCCTCTGTGCAGGTTTTTGTAGCTGTGGCAGTGGTGGAGCAAGGATAAATATGTTGGTGGGTGCAAGGCTGGCAGTCTCCATGAACATATTCATGCCGGTGGCAGTGGCAGTGCAGGGTGGAACCAAGGGGGTCCGTGCACATACTCACGTCTGCCATGGTATCAGCATAGTTGTGGGAATTTGGTGGACACAAAGCAAGCAGCTTCTGTGTGAATATTCATACTAGTGTCAATGGTTGCATGGGATTGCTGGTCTCTATGCATGCATTTAGATCGGTAATGATGGTGCAGTAGGGAGGGGAGTAGGGTACACTCATGCTGGCAGCTATGGTATGGTGGGGTGCATGCATCAAACACACACACTGGCAGGGAAGGAGAGATGAGATCTGCCTGAGCACACATGCATTGGAAAAGTGATGTGGGGGTGACTGTGGGCAAGTGTGTGCTGGCAAAGTGGTGCAGAAGAGGCTGCAGTGGGGGTAGTGTGCAGATGTGCTAAGCCACATCAGTAAAGGCCACTCTGGTGGAGCTCTCCGACAGTCAGGTGTGGTTTGCCAGTGCAGAAGGTATGATACAGGGTCTCTGGAGGCACATCAGCAGGGCATCCAAACCTACACTGCAAGCAAGCATGGCAGTATCAGGCCCTGAGAAAGGCTAGAAGACAGAGGAGTGCTCAGGTTGGAGTGGCAACATCTGATAGGTAAGGGTGCCCTGCTCTGTTCAGATCCAAAAGTTCCCCTAAGGCTACAGTCTCATAAGGAAGCATGGCAAGCCTTGGGGCGAGGGGATTGGGGAGTGATGGGGGGTATCTCTGCCTGTGTTCCACTGCAGATATTCCTGCACAGACTTGAGTACTGCCCCTACCACCTCTTTAAGCAGCTGTCCCTGCCAGCTCAAGTGTTTATGTGGGTTGTAGGGTCTCCTGCTGCCAAGATTCCAGAGGTTTGTGGCAAGAGCAGATTGCTCCTTGCTTACCTTGCTCACCCCTTCCACAATAATTGTTGACAGCCAGAAACAAGTCCCAGTGCATTGTAACCCTGTGTAGGGTTCCCCATTTCTTTCCCCTTTAGCCCATCATCTGTGTCCTTCTTCTGTCCATTCTCAAATGAATTCCCTCTGGAGATCTGCTTGGAGTGCCTCAGTCTTCCCAATATTCCAGTTCCTCAGTGGCTGTTTCTAGTCAGCCATCTTGCCTCTAACATACTTTTAAAAATTCATTCACGTTTTGCAGTTGATATTTTCTGTTGTCTTTTACTTGTATTACTGTCTGATACGGTCTGGCTCTGTGTCCCCACCCAAATCTCATCTTGAAATGTAGCTCTCATAATTTCCATGTGTCATGGGAGGGACCTGGTGGGAGGTAATTGAATCATGGGACTGGGTCTTCCACATGCTGTTCTTGTGATAGTGAATAAGTCTCACAAGATCTGATGGTTTTATAAAGGGGAATTCCCCTGCACATTGTCGTGCTTGATGCCATGTAAGACATGACTTTGCTCTTCATTTGCCTTCCATCATGATTGTGAGGCCTCCCCAGCTATGTGGAACTGTGAGTCAATTAAAACTCTTTTCTTTATAAATTACCCAGTCGTGGGTATATCTTTATTAGCAGCTTGAGAACAGAATAATACACTGTATATAGTTAGATTGTATCTAATTATAACATGACTGACTTTATCATTTATTTAACTTTTTTCACTTTAAGCTCTTTTAATGCACCTCAAATATTATTCAGTTTAACATTTATTTTATCAGTGTTTCATCTCATCTATCTGATATTCTTAGTTATATTTACTGATTTACTGTGTTTCTTATAATGTTTATGATTTAATTTTTAACTCATATAGTTGCTTGAATCTTGCTTTGGCTTCTTTTGTTTTATTTATTTTAGCTTTATTTTGTATTTTTGTTACTCAGTGTATTTTTAGTATCACATTTGTTTTGTTTACTTTGCTTAGGCAATTGGACACAGGACATGTAGCTATAGGGAAAACTTAGGATGAGTTGGTCTCCAGGGATCCTTTTCCAGTTTCAATTAAATAACTCCACATTGTCCTCAGTGTTGAAACCCCAACCATAACTACTTAAACTAAAAAGGAATTTACTCCAACTCTTTTAAAAAGTTAACTTTATTGAAATATCATTCACATACCATAAAATCACATGATTCAAGCAAGCAATTCAATGGTTTTTCCACAAATTTGTGCATTCATAACAATAATAATTTTTTGAACATTTTCATGACGCCAAAATATATCCCATGCCCCATTGCTGTCACTCCTCATTCCTGCCTCCCTGTAGACCATAGGCAATCACTAATCTATTTTTTTTGTTTCTATAAATTGGCCTATTCTAAGTATCTTATGTGAGATAATACAATATGTGGTCCTTCACAAGTGACTTATTATTATTTTTTTGCATCATGAACTGTTTTCTAAGCAAATCCATGTTGTAGAATATATCAGTATTTCATTTTTATTGCTGAATAATACACCATTGTTTGAATATATTTCATTTTATTTATCCATTCATCAGTTGATGGACCTTTAAGTTGTTTCTATTTTTTGTCTATTATAAATAATGCTGCTATGTACATTTGTTTGGCATATTTTTCATGGACATATGTCTTTATTTTTCTTGGTTACATACCTAGAAGTAAAATGGCTGGGTTATATGGTAATTCTATGTTTAACCTTTTGATGAGCTACAAACTATGTTTAAAAGTACCTGTACCATTTTATATTTTCATCAGCAGTGTATGAAGGTTCCAGTTTCTCCATATCTGTGCCAACCATTGTTCTTATATGTCTCTTTTCATTATAGCCCTTCTAGTGGGTGTAAAGTAGTATCTCGTGGCATTGAGTGTTGTGGTGTTACAAATTCTTGATAGCTAATTACATTGAGTATCTTTTCAAGTGCTTATTAGACATTGTGTTTCTTACTTGGAGAAGCATGTGTTCAGATCCTTTGCTCATTATTTAATCAGATTGTCTTTGTATTATTGAGTTGTAGCAGTTATTTATATATTCCAGTAACATGGTTTGACTCTCTGTCCTACCCAAATCTCATTTCAAATTGTAATCCCCACATGTTGAGGGAGGGCTCTGGTGGAAGGTGACTGGATTATGTGGGAGGTTCCACATGCTGCTCTAGTGATAGTGAGGGAGTTCTCATGAGATCTGATGGCTTTAAAAATGGCAGTTTCCTCACACTCTCTCTTTCTTTCTTTCTCTCTACCCTGCTGCCTTGTGAAGAAGGTGATTGCTTCCCCTTCTGACGTGGTTGTAAGTTTCCTGAGGCCTCCTCAGCCATGCAGAACTGTGAGTCAATTAAACCTCTTTTATTTATAAATTACCTAGTCTCAAGTAGTATCTTTATGGCAGTGTGAGAACAGACGACTACATCTAGACACACATGGTTTGCAAAATGTGTTCCTTTTCAGATATGGGGTATGCAAAATTTCCTTCCACATATGTGTTTTGATAATTACATTTACTGGTGCTCTTTGTTTTCTGTTTTAGATTTAAACATCCATCTAAGTGTACATGTTTTCGGCCTGAAGATTTCCTTTAGTAGTTCTTGTCAGGAGGGTCTGCTAACAACAAATTCTTTTAGTTTTACTTTATTATGTGAGACTGTATTTTTGCTCTTTATTTTTGAAAGATGTTTTGCCTATTGCTTCTATTATTTCTGCTGAGAAGTCAACTGTTGATGTCATCTTGGTTTCTGCCATGTGACAGTTGTCTATCACTTGCTTCTTACAAGATATTCTCTTCACCTTTACCTTTCGACCATTTTACCACATTATGTCTGGATGTGGACCTTTTGTGCCTTTAGCCTGCTTGGAGTTTTTTGAGCTTCCTGGATGTATAGATTAATGTTTCCAATGTTTATCATCAAATTAGAAAAATTTCAACCATTGATTGTTTCAATATATATATTTTTTGCTGTTTCTTTCATTCTCTATTCTTCAGTTTCTGCTAGTGTGACCCTCATGGTGACATGTGGTACCCCTTGCTTGGAAACTGATGGGAGAAGTAGCCCCATCTTTTCAGCCACAGCCACTGCTTTGACATATCTCTGGAGCTTTCTCATATATTGTTAATCATTCCATTTTCATGCCCACATGTTAGCAGCTTATTATAAGCTTCTTGAAGACAGCGTTGGGTCTTATTTCTTTCTAATTATTCAGTAGAAACAGAAAATTATTTCGGATGTACAATGTAAGTGATAATGAAAAGTGGTGATATAAGTGTATAGTATAAATTAATTACTTTCAAAGATTCCATTTTCTTATTTTGATATGTTTATTGTTACTTTACCAGAAATAGGTGACTAATCTTTTTGTTATTTAGAAGTAAATCATAAAAAATTAAATTCAAAGATTATTTAAAGTCACTCTTCTCTGCAGTATCATTTGTGTGATAGCTTGAAATGTTTGTTGGCTAATTACCCAAGGTGTCACTGGTGTCTGAAATTCTTCCAATTGTGAATATTCATCCAAATATTTACATATTTCCTCTTACTTTATACCCAAGAAAAAAGGAAGAAAACTGCCTTGCCATAAGCAAACCTTCATGGTTTATAGTCTTCCACAGGTTATAATCAAAGGAAAAACATGATCTGCTTCTGAAATTAGGATATAAAACACTGGAAATAATTTAAATTTGAATCCAAAGACAATACATAGTTTTAGAGATATATCTTTGAAAAGAGTCTTGTTGGAATTTTGATAACTCAAGCATTTATGTGGGCAATGCAAAAAAATACAGGCTCTTTAAGAAAACTCAGGATATATGTTCAGATAGTTGTAGACCCACTTTCTTGTCTTCTCAAAAAACATCTGACATTAATATTTGGGTGTGTTGTTTAGAGAGTCAGTTTTATGTAGAGTAACTTTTTGCTGAATGAAATTTTTGCTACTGAATCAATTTATATATATTTCACCAATATTAAATGACATTTTAAAATATCAATAAGATGCAGGCTTCAGGCAAGTTTAATTTTAATCTATACTTGAACTCAGAAGAACTTTCCTAAACACACCAAGCCATTATTGTTTCATAATTTTATTTCTTAAACAACCTGTAAAAAAGATTAAACACAAATATGCTGGCTGGGTGCACTGGCTCACCCCTATAATCCCAACACTTTGGGAGGCCGAGGCAGGTGGATTCCTTGAGCCCAGGAGTTTGAGACCAGCTTGGGCAACATAGGGAGGTATTCATATATTAACTCTAAACAAGTATCTGCAGCACATATTCAAAGGAAGGGCTTAATATTCAATATATAGATTTATCATATATAGATATCAAATACCTAGATAAGAACCTGTTAAAATAATAATGATAATAATAAATTTCACAAAAAATATTCTTTTTAAAAAAGTTTACATATTTAAAGTATGGTCTTTACAATGCCCACTAAATGATTATACGTGTGCACACACACACATTCATATATACTCATACATGCATACAAAAACATCTAAAAAAAATTTCAAAGCAAGAGTGTTTGTCACTAATACACAGGAAAAAAATTTAAGTATCAATAGGAGTGCTGCAAACAGGACTAGATTGAGAAAAGTACTAGCCAAGCAAGAATTCAAAACATGTGAATGATAAAATGAGTTTTTGGAAGCCACAAGGTCTCTTGGAAAACATTCTAAATCTCTTGATCTTGAAGAAACATTGAGTAGAGCTTAATGTTTACAACAGGCTACAATGTACAGTTTAAGCACACAACAGGCTAAGACGTGTGCATAGGAAGGAGAGACATTAACAACACTGATTCTAAAAAGAAAGTCATCTGAGTATGAGGAGATCAGCCTAGCTGACCCATAGATGTCACAATTCCTGCAGAGAAATATATATAGGCTGATAGGCTCATAAAGACATGAAATGGTGGAAAGAACTAGATGTGCTCCAGTCAGTGCATGTGGAGGTGAGAGCAAACTGCAAATCCATGAATGAGTTCACACTGTTCAGCAATGAAATGACTAACCTTGATATTTACTCAAGCATCTTAGAGAGCATATTCAACAAGCTAACTAAAGCAGAATATATCCAAATTGTTGATAGATGATTGGCATTTTCTCATTTAATTTCTGACTTAAATAATTGAAATAAAAAGAAACTTTGTATCTGGTAGAGATTCCTTTCTACCCTTCAAAATTAGTAAATACATAATTTAATAATAAACAAAAATAGAATATATGTATACATGTAGATGTATTTCTGGCCAAAATCTCTGAAAGGCAAACAAAAGATTTTAACCTGTATTAGTTCCTAATGACAGGGAAACTGATCTTCATCTAAAAGTACAGCAAGCAATTAAAAATATCAATAGAAATTTAAAAATGATAGTTGTTAAAAGTAGAGAAACCTACATAATCAATTAAATATTTTTCCATATCACAGACTGAAGATCTCACACATACTATAAGATGTATGAGATGTACTGGATAATACTATTTCAATTGATGTTTATATTAATTTTATATTACTATAAATTTTACGGTTTAAAACAACCCGCAGTTATCTCATAGTTCGGTAGGTCAGAAGTCCAGGCAGGATGTGTCAGGTTCTCTGCTCAATCTCTCAAGGCTGAAATCAAGGTCTTGGCTGAGGGAGCTGTTAGCTGGAGGCTCTTGGCAATAGTTAGTTTCCAAAGTCACTTCTGTGTTGTCAGAATTCAGGTTCTTAAGGTTATAGGTCTGAGTTTTCCCTTTCCTTAATGGCTGTCTCCTGGGGCTACTGTCTCCTATTAGTGCCTGTTTAAATTCCTTCTTTTTCCTTTTTCCCATTTTCCTTTTTTTTTAAACACTTATTTTAAGTTCACGGGTACAAGCGCAGGTTTGTTACATAGGCAAAGTTGTGTCATGGGGACTGTGGTACAGATTATTTTGTCACCCAGGTATTAAGCCTACTACCCATTAGTTATTTTTCCTGATCCTCTCCCTCCTTCCATCCCCATCCTCTGATAGGCGCCAGGGCATGTGGTTCCCTACTGTGTGTCCATGTGTTCTCATCATTAGCTCCCACTTACAAGTGAGAACATTTGGTATTTGGTTTTCTGTTCCTGCGTTAGTTTGCTAAAGATAATGGCCTCCAGCTCCATCCTTGTCCCTGCAAAGGACATGACCTATTTTCAAAGGTGGCAGCAGCCCATTTGGTCCTTCTCAGGCTTCAGATCTCTCTGACTTTTCTTGTCTCCCAACAGAGAAAACTCAGCTTTGAAAGGGCTTCTGTAATGAGATTGGGCCTATCTGATAATCCTTTGCTTGCACACTTGCTCAACTGGCCCATCAGACTTCACTTAAAAAACGTAAGTTCTAAGGCGAAATTATTAAGTTTAAAGAAGGTGAAAGCAGAGCATTAAACCAAGTGCAAACTCCTTCTGAGCATGAGGCCCCTGCAGCTGCGTAGGCTGCCCGCCCTTGAAGCCGGATTTGACCAGGCAAACCGCGATCACTTTCTCCAATCTTATATAAGCATGTTGAATAATTTAGGGTGACAACCAAAATTATAGAACCTCTAGCTGTAATTCCAAACCTCCAAGGAAAAATGGGGGAAGAGAAAACTGTTTCAAAATCATGTGATGCAGTGTGGACTGAAATGATTCACTCTACATTCATGTTAATGGTTGTCGTTGTAAAGATTTCAGGATATAATCAAGGACTCAGGGAAAACGTCGAATTGATTAATTTGTAAATTTTTATTTTTTAATTAAAAATCTAACAAAATGCAATATAAAAATATTTGTTTATTTGGGTTGGTAAATACTTGTGTGTAAACAGTAGTC
This sequence comes from Macaca thibetana thibetana, assembly GCF_024542745.1. Lineage (NCBI taxonomy): Eukaryota > Metazoa > Chordata > Mammalia > Primates > Cercopithecidae > Macaca > Macaca thibetana. The sequence goes on from NC_065590.1 coordinate 28,405,589, forward strand.
TCTAAAAATGTATGTGTGTATGTGTATGTGTATAGTAAAAATAAAATAAAATAACTTCAGTTGTAATCCCACCAACTCAGGAGGTTGAGGTGGGAGAATTGCTTGAACCCAGGAGGCAGAGGTTGCAGGGATCATGCCCCTGCACTCCAGCCTGGGCAACAGAGCGAGACTCCATCTCAAAAAAAAAAAAAAAACAAAAAAAAAAAAAACAAAAGCTAAACAACTTCAAATCACTTTTGATATCCATTAAAAAACAAATAAAGATCTCAAACATGGAGCTGCTATACTAAAATTAAAATGAACAATAAAATCAATTAATCATATAATAAATACGTGTAACCATGATCTTAAAACATTGCAAATGTGGTAATAATTCTTGAAAGTTTATATGAAAATTGAATGAACAATAATTAAAATGAACAATAAAATCAATTAATCATGTAATAAATAGATACATGTAACCATGATCTTAAAATATTTTAAATGTGGTAATAATTATTGAAAGTTCATATGAACATTGCAAAAAGTAATATTAATTGATTCAGTGTATATTTTTTAACATCTGTAATCTAATTGTCCCAGTATATTGACTGATTTCTGTCATGGATAGAGGATGCTTTTGATAAAATTCAACACTTACAGAAGATTAAAAAATAAACCCTGCCAGACCTGAAATAGAGAAACTTTCTTACCCTGATAACTATGAAATATGTACAAATGGTACTGTACCTAAAGGGAAACTCTAGCATTAGAACAAGAGAAGGCTACAACTTAACATGGAATTACTTCTAATGCAGTAAGAAAGAAAAAAGAAATAAGAGATATCAGAATCAAAAAATTTTAAAAAGTGCCATTATTTGCAATATTTGTAAATAATGATATTAAATAATTTAATATGATTATCTCCTAGAAAAAAATGGAAATAATAATCAACAAAACATGGTCACTTACAAAAGAGTTTGGTAAAGTCTCCACAAAAAAAATGTATATTTACAAAAATGAATTACAACAAACTAACCACAAATAAAAATAAAGATATTCTTCATATTAGCAACAAAAATATAAGGTCTTTAAAATAATACAGAAAACCTCTTTGTATAAGAAATTAATATTTGATCAGAAAACATAAAAGCAGATCTGAAGCAAATTAAGCCATTTTATACTTTTCACGGGATGAATCAACAGTATCAAACATTGTTTCCCTTCAACATTTTAAAAGAAGAAACTAGGAAAGGAGTGAAGGAATCTGCCTCTCAGATTGTAAGGACTAGAAAACCCACTGATAGACCAAGGCATGTGTAAGAGTATGGTTTATAATGGAGCTGAGACAGACGGAGAGAGAGAGAGAGAGAGAGAAAACATCAGTAGAAAAAGATGAATAATTTAATAGTTTCCGAAGGTGGACTCAGTAATATCTTCCATCACACATGCTCTTCTGCAGTGTGACCTGTGACTGAACAGATAATTAGAAGAGAAAAATCCCAAAGGCCTTGAAGCATATGAAGAGATGCTGAAATTCATCAGTAATTAGAGCCAAACAAAGTAGTAATGAAATATCACACTGTTCCTATCAGATTGGCTTAAGTGAGAAGTTTTACGTTATCAATTGGTGGGGGGTGTCCCCTCATTCAGGCTGGCACATCCAGTGAATATTACAGTTCAGAGCAAAAATGAATATGTGGATAGCCTTTTGGCCCAATAATAACAGCACCTCATGGAGATCCAAAAGGAAACATACAAAGATGTTTGTTGTAGTTTTGTTTATGGGAATTAGAATTTTGAGGCAATGAAGGACCATCACTCGGGCTTGATTAAGTAAAATATGGAGGATACACTGTATAGAATATTAAGCAGCAGATAGATGCATGGTATTGAGAGTAGATTTTAAAAAGGGTTCTCTCTCTCTCTTTCTCTCACCCTGCTTAAAAACATGATCACATTTTTGGCAAATACCATTCATATAAAACAAAAATACATGCATACAAATTTCTAATGTATATTTTACAAGAGCCCATTTTAAAAGTAACTCTGTTACATATATTAGAATGATTGCACAAGGGAATGGGGATAATAATTATAAATAAACAAATCAAGAGTGAACCATGATAAAATAGTGATATAAGATGAAAGGTTTGATTAACTGAATCTAATACTAATTAGATTGAAAAGAAATTTATATATTTTCTCAAGACCTAGCCAATAATAATTGAGAGAGAGGATATGCGTTCAAGTATTTCTGATCATTTAATTTAGTCACTTAAATCTTAAGTAGTCCCCCATTTTCCTGTGGCAACTACTAATGGAGTGGAACAATACATTTGTGCCTTTGGGATTACAGACCTGAAGTGAATCCTAGCACAGTGCAAGTTGCTGGCTGAGGCAAAGTTTCAGAGTTGCTCCTATATTTCCCAGGCCAAGTCTCATTTCTCAGGTGCCTTTGTCTTCCACATCTGGGAATTGCATTTGCCCCAGCACCTACAGCAGAATGGAACCCACTGTTCTTTTTCATTTATTTACTTCATGTCTTATTTCTGAGTAGAAAGATGTCACTAGCATTCTAAAGACATGAATTCTAGCCTCCCTTCTTAGCATGCTATCGTTGGGAGAATCATCATCAAACATCCAAAACAGAGGCAACGGTTTTCAAGCTCTAGCTCATTAGACAGAACATGGAAATCAGCCATTGTCCTAGCCTGCTTCATTCTGATGACTTTTGCTTTCTTATATTGTACATGCTGGGTTACGTGTACAATTTTGCTTTAAAAAAAAACCAAAAAGTCTGCTTCTACAAATATGTAGGGCCATCTACTTTGTGCCAGAAACTGTGCATGGTAAGGATGGTCTTTTCTATAATGTGACAGAATTTTTAAAATCATGAAACGTGTCTCTCTTTTCTTCCTTCCTTTCTTTCCACATTTACTGAGTATCATCAAATCATCTGTGGCTGGCTACTGACTAATAGAGACACGTTTTAATATTGTGCATTGTTTTGATCATTGGAACTGTGACCAAAACACAGATAATTAATTATATATGTGTTTCATGCTTAAATAATTATTAATTATTTGAACATATCTAGTTATGGAGGCACAAATGTGCAAGTCACGAGCTATGGATTTTCAAATATGAGGATTGATACCACTCAGCTGTCCTTATTAATAAATATGCTGAAGTTCCCACAGTACTAAGAAAAGGAGCAGAATACTTTTGTAATAGAAAAAAAGGAAAGAATTGATTATAAATGCCTACCTCATTTTAGTTACCATGTAAGGTCAATGTTATTCTGTCTTTTTTCACGGAGGAGGAAATCCTTGAGATCCTGAGACTTTCAGTAACTTCTTCACAGTTACCAAAGCTCATAAGTAGAACAAAGACGCAGTAACAGCCATCCGTTACTGGGAGGTTGTTAGACATGAGGAATTTCAGGCCTCGCCCTTGACCTTCTGAACCAGAATCTGTTGTGCTGGAGCCAAAAAAATTGTGTTTTAACAAACCTTCCAGATGATTTTTAGACACACTAAAATGTGAGATCCTAAAGCTATGCTGATTTGTCTCTAAGCCTGTGTTCTCTTCATTATGCTATGAGAAGTTTCTACAAGACTTTATTCTCTTTCCAGCATACTTAAAAATTTTTGTCCTGAAAAGCAATATAAGGACACAATGGACTAAGGAAGACTGGAAAGAAAATATTTTTGGCCCGGCGTGGTGGCTCACGCCTGTAATTCCAGCACTTTGGGAGGCCGAGGCGGGCGGATCACGAGGTCAGGAGATCGAGACCATCCTGGCTAACACGGTGAAACCCCGTCTCTACTAAAAAATACAAAAACAAACAACAACAAAAAATTAGCCGGGCACGGTGGTGGGCGCCTGTAGTCGCAGCTACTCCGGAGGCTGAGGCAGGAGAATGGCGTGAACCCAGGAGGCAGAGCTTGCAGTGAGTGGAAATGTGGCCACTGCACTCCAGCCTGGGCGACAGAGGGAAGCTCCGTCCCCCGCCCAAAAAAAAAAGAAAAAGAAAGAAAGTATTTTTGTAGTATTATTTTTTCATTGATCATTCCAAAGAGGAAAACAATGTCACCTGAGTAACTTACTTTATTATGCAGGGGAATTCCATTGCATACTTGTATTAGAAAGCAAAGAAAATTATCTTTCAAATGATTGTCATTTATGGAGAAATCCTGAATCCTCTTAAGCCAAAGTTGGGATTTAAAATGAAGTACAATTCTTATATGAACTGATGCAGTTGATCCCACCCTGATTAGTCCATTAGTTCAAGGATTAATTGTGCCTTTCATTTCTCTGTTAAGTAGTGAATGTTTAATTTTTGGCTGCATTTGAAGTGTAATTTCATTTGCAGCACTTGCCAATGTAGGATCAGCCCTTATTTCTTTTCAGCTATGGTAATATTTTAAGTGTGATACATGAAATTTTTATCTACTGGTATAGGGTCCAGAAGTCTCTAACAGCTGATTATTTAGAATTCACTATAAACGATTGCATGCCACACAGGGCTTGATTTAAGTGAGTCCGAATTGCCAGTAAATTTGGAAGGCTGATTAAGATTTATAAAAGACTCTATCAAGGTAGATACACAGAAAAGAAGATATTGCAATTTAAATAAAGATGGCAACTTAGTCGGATATGGATACATTCCTCTTCTTTTAATTAACTGTTGGGTTAAATTTGTAGTTGCTTGATAGTCTTGGTTCAATTTCCCTGTCATATGACCCCTACCTTCTTTTAATATTAATACATTTGAAATACTATTGTCTTTAAAAATATGCTTAAATATACGTACTCTCCAATATAGAGGCTTTTAAAATGCTCTTTTCTAATGTCCAGGTGCTGGAACCTCTCTCTAATATCCCTCAATACATGGTCAGCCAGCATCTCCAACACATTAGCCCACTGACTTGTATTTAGTTTGAAGGAGTTCAGACGACACCATTCCAAGTGTGTTGCTCAAGTATATTGAATACTTTTAGTTTAAGGCACTTGAAAAATAGCAGGTACAAAAAGAACTTCCTTCTTGTTCCTAAAAACAGGAGACCAAATTCGCATGTGAAAGATATTCACCCTAAACCCGAAGGAAAGTATCATTCCTACCAATGACAGGAAGCTGGGGACACAGAGAATCTGTACAAAGAAAACTTATTAACCCTTTCCTTCCTAGACTCTTCTCCACCCAACTAACACAAGCCCTTTCACTTTATCATATTTTCAAAATTTACTACTCTTTGTCCAACTCAGTATGCAAGTGTTCAACTTTAACTGGTTTACGTAGGAATCCATATAACATAAAACTTAAACTGAACAAATGCATATACTTTTCTTCTCTCAGTCTTATGTCAATTTAATTATCAGACCCAGCTGAAAAGCTTAAGAGGGTGGAGGTAAAATTTTACCTCCCGTACACATTTAAGTTGATCTGATCTATAAATATATTATCAAGTTTTAATTATGATGCAATGTCATCATCATTGCAATTTTGATGAGTTATGATCTATATAAAGCCCTTTACAACAATTTCATACTTGTCATGTCAAGTATTATTTCTCTGTGTACTTCTAGATATCAAAGTCGAGTTCCATAAAACATCTAGCCACAGAGTCCACTTTATAACCTATGAATGTTTCTATATTAATACAAATATCTAATCGTATGTTGTAAAAATATTTGCTCTGATTTAAGTAAATATATAAATAGAGTTTTGTATATTTAAACAAAATTGCTAACGTATACATAAACATGTATTTTCTGGCCTAGTTTAATTTTTCTTTATAGAAGGGATTATACTGTGTATACTATCTTGAAACTTGACTTTTTTACATAATGATCAATCATAGACAATTTCCAATAGCAGTACATTTAGGTTTATATAGAAAAGTACAGAATTTATATATTCTAATTTTTGTTTCTCATTATCTAACTGTAGAGGTTGGGGTAAACAAAAAAATACAAATGATGATAATATGTTAATTTGTTGTTTGTTTTTTATTCTTTAATTAAACACTATTATACTTTTCCCCTACCTCCTGTGAAAAAATTAAAAATGAGGTTATGATTTAAGTGTTTAGACTTTACATACTATATAGAATTTTGTTTAAACTATTGGTGAAATAAAAGTTTCATTTGGCTAGTCAACCTGACTAGTAAGAAGATATTGCAGTTTACTAAATTTGCCTTTCTGTGATACATTGGTCTGAGTAAATTGTAACTGAACTGTCTCCTTTTGGCTATCGTGTAAGTCAATTAAAGATAAACCTCTACTTCTGATGTGGTATCACTGGAAGAGAGAAACAAATAAGAAACTTTTTTATGTGTTAAGTCGATAACAGCTTATACTGCACGTTTGGCACATCTTTAACCCATTGGCTTGTGATACACTGAATGACATTCCTCATTCTTCAGCTCTCCCTGCATTCCAGTATATAAAACCCAGAGATCTATGCCAGGGTTCAGAGGGAGCCATTAACACAGCATCTGGCATCAGATTTATCAATCACAAAGGAAAATGACCAGACCTGGGGGAATATTGTATGCCAGGACCAAGCATGCATGTGGTCACGGGTGCTGGTGAAGTGGGGTGGGAGGCGTGTGAACAGGAGACGACTAACTCGTGGTGTGATACTTGGCCTTTTATATTCAGTATAAGTAAATATGTAATTTGGTTGAGAAATGTGTATCCCTTAAGATAGCAGTTGGCAGTTTTTTTTTTTTTTTTCACAGAAGATCTGTGAGTAAATATTCTAGGCCTGCCAGCCTTACTGTCTTTGTAACAACTACTGATTTCTGCAATGTGGTGTGAAAGCAGCCGTATACAAAGATAATACATAAATGAATGGATGTGGCTGTGTTCCAGTGCAACTTTATGGACATTGAAACTTGATTTTTATATAATTTTCATGATTCATGAAAGAATCTCCTATTGCATTTTTTCAATTATTTAAAAATGTGAAAACGTATCTTAGCTCATAGGCCATAGAGAAACAGCACTTAAATAAGCTTATATATGTAAAATTTGAGTTTTAGCCCAAAGGACATATTCTGAAAGAAATAAAACGTAATCTTTAAAAACAATTTATGACTTATATTTAAATAAAAGGGATGAATAGATGATGTGTATCTAATAGGTGAAATAGGTAAGTAATTGATAGGTATGATATATGTCACACAGAAAGATGTTTATTCAGGAAATATTTACTGACGCAGATTATAGAGGAAAAATACAAGATAAAATCCCAACCCCTAAAGTAGTTTTAGAATTTATTGGGTGAGAATCAGCAATAAATATTAATATAAGAACAAATGTGATAAATAGTATAAAATTTGTATATTTTCAAATATAAAGAAGACAGATTAATTTTGATTAACTAAAGCAATAGTTTAATAGAAAAGGTAGCATTTTATATAAATTTTAACAGATAAGTAGAATTTCAAAATAAATAAAAAACTACTTTCAGGCAGATGGAGTAAGAGCAGCAAAAGCATTGAGATATTTAAAGTTTATGGAAACTGAAAGTTAAAGCTGAACGTTGTTTGGAGTCTTACATGGGAATTAAAGACTAGGTGGTACAAAATAATTTGAAATGAGGAGCTATTACCTTTATGGATAAAAAATTAGTTATAAACATAGATAATTTGTGTGTGCATGGAAAATATATTGGAAGAGATAGGATATTTAAGAAAGAGACAGGTATTAGAAAAGCATTAATTCAGTCTTGGCATGAATACATGGTTAAACCAGGGCATTGGCAGGGGAAATGAATTTGTCAGTTTAGAGAAATGTTCTTGAGATATTGTTTATTCTATAGAGAGATGGAGAAGATAAGTTATGGCTACATTAGCTTTCAGCCTTGGCGACAGGAAGGCGTTAATCCCAAGTGTTTAGGATTTTACAATTCAAATGCATTTCCACATATGGTATTTCATTTAAACTTCAATTGACCCAAGCAAATCAAGCATTAATATTTCCCCATTATTATTATTATTATTATTATTATTATATTTTGAGACAGTGTCTCACCCTGTCACCCAGGCTGGGTGATCTTCACTCACTGCAACCTCCACCTCCAGGGTTCAAGTGATTCTCCCACCTCAGCCTTCTGAGTAGCTGGGATTACAGGTTCGTGAGCCACCGTGCCCAGATAATTTTTTATATTTTTCAGTAGAGAAGGGATTTCCCTATGTTGGCCAGGCTTGTCTCAAACTCCTGGCCACAAGCGATCCACCCGCCTCAGTCTCTCAAAGTGCTGGGATTACAGTGTGAGCCACCATGTCTGGCCTCTCCTTTCTTGAAAGAAAATTTAAATTCAATTAATTAAAATTTTGGTTATGTGGTACCATAAGGGCAGATAACAAAGTATGTTTGAGTCTAACTCTATTATCTTTTTTCATCATTTGAATGTTCCCTAACAGTATAAACTTTGGACAGGCCGAGTTTAGGACTAAAGAGACTTTTTGAAAGTTAGAAATGTAAGAAGTGTGAAGTATAGATTTTAATGGATGTTATTATCGAGACAGTAGCAGAAGTAGGGGGAATGAATAAAATTTCCCCAGGGCAGAAAGTCTAAAGTGATAGGAATACAGAAACTAATGTCTTTTTCAATAATGTTTGTGATGTGAACTTGAAATGAAAATACAGGGTGACGCGTGTCATGGCAATACCCTGCTTATTGACTTTGGGGCATTGCTTGATAAAATTCCTGATGAATGCTACATGATCAAAGTAGCATTTATGTGATCAAATGAAATAGGCACTAGTCAAGTGGGAGAATGCAAAGAAATAACCACAAGGAAAAACAACTTAGAGCAATTTTCTATAGCTATAGAGAGCTGCAGAGGGCATGAGCAGGTCTGTTAAACTTACATCCTCCCATTAGCAATAGAGGAGGTTTGCTGGGAAAACTGTGTATCTCAGACAATGATACGGAGTGTTGAAGAGCATAAATATCTGGATTTTATGACATCTAATATAATTATTTTTAAGATGAACCACACTTATAAATCAGTAATATAGGCAAACTACTGCTAATTAAATGCTGACAAAACAAATTTTTGTACAGAATTTTGTTTCGTGTTTAATAAATAAGTCTTTAGAGGGATCTTGATTTATATATAGCTTTGTACATACGTAAGTGGAAAATATAAGCAAAGTAAATTCAGGATATCATTAAAACTGTGTCACACTCATGGTCTGACCTACTGATGGGTCACTTTTCAATTTCACGTTATCATTTGTCAAAATAGCATCGTCTATGCTGTTACAAAAGTTGATGATTTAATATTTTATTTTAAAAAGTATTAAATATTGCTCTATTGGCTCTGGAATTTTTTTCAAAGATGTTGAATATCCTATGGGGATATGATGTATATGACATGTTCTCAGATGGCTTAGGAAAAGTAGATAGATGATTGATAGACTCTGATGCAACTTCCTGGAACCACTGAATTGGCTCCTCTGTCTACTTCCTTGGTTTAATTTTCCCGTCTTATTTTTTCGTTCTCTAAAGTTACCTTTCTTTAATTTAAGTACAACTACATACTCTTTAAGATATATTGTCCCCCTCCCCCGCCCAGCATAGAATTGTCTATATGCTTTCTAGACAGGAAAGTTGGGAGTTACTTCTGCCCTATTGCTGGAACAAGAATTATCTCTTCTAATAATTGACACATTCTCATTGAGGACTGAAGAAAATTGCTGCTGCTGTTACTACTAAAACTGACAGAGAAGGAAAGAAGTCCATTGCAAACAGTAAAATACGAAAAAGGAAAGCAATTGCAAATGGCTTCGGGTTGAAAACTTGTACAATCAGACCGAATACTATGTACTGTTTTTCCTGCTTAGTAATCAAACTATCCATGGTATCTTATTATTTATTAACTTGTTCACAATGCCTTTAGATTTCTGTTTAGACACAGGAAAAAAAGTAGTGAAATGTACTTCTCACAGAATACAATATTATTTTCAATTAAAAATAAGATTAACATAATATATAACTTTCAAATTTAGATTTTTAAGTGAAAGGAAGTGATATAAATGATTACAATTACAAATACATGTTTATGTGTGTGTATAAAAGGTGTTTACGTATGTATTTGAAAATTGTATTCAAGAACCAATAAAACACTTTTTAAAAAATATATTTGCAGCCATTTATTTTTCCCAAAAATATACATCAAGTAGTTAAGGGAAAAATATTATCTATTGTTACATCCACCATGCCTGAGTACTGGAAGAAAGTACTTCCTTTTAGCAACTTTACCCTAGCTCACTGTTTTACCAAGCACTCTCTTGTAGACTGGCCTTGGAAAAGAAGTGTTAGTGACACATAGTCTGGAGAGTATCAGAAAAGGAATAAAAAAGTTATTTCTAGTTGTCTTCTTGATTTAACCATGCATAGCAGTGAGAACTCAGTTTGCTGTTTGTATGTTTCACGTAGTATCAAATAAGATTGGAACAGAAGTGTGCAACACTCAGCAGAGGTCTACCAACCTATGACCGCTTATATTTATGCAACTAATAATACTCATTTAACAGATAAATACAGTATCTCACACAAATATTAAACTACATGGATATTGCAGTGGCAGGTGTAAGTCATCAGTTTTAGGTAAATGGGGAAATATCAACATAATAATTATAACTTTTAGTAACATTTGTGTGCTTTTATATGCTGTTCTTTCCTTAACTCTATTACAGATCTAAGAATAGTTACATTTTATCAAAAGGAAAACTTTCCTATAAAATGTATATTTACACTTATTTTTAACTTTGCAGTTTAACCCTTAATGTGTAAAAAAAAAAACAACAACAACATGATTTGGATAATGGTATTTGGCTTTTCCAAAGGAACATGCATTTTAATCATACATTTTTATACTTAAAATATATTCCTCACTCAGCTGAGATTTTCAGGTTGGTGCAGTATTAATAATCCTCTCCTTAAAAAATTACTCAGTAACATTGTTCATCTGATGATGGAATCAGTAGCATCAAGAGTGCATTGGGCCAATAAGGGAAGAAAATCATAACTTGTGTTTTGAAAAAAAATGTATTGCCCATTGTGATATTGCCTAGTGTGATTTTTTTTTTTTTTTTTTTTTTTTTTTTTTTTTTTTTTTTTAGAGAAACCATAATTTCTTGGTAAGGTGTTATTAACAATGTCCAAAATGCCAGCCAGAAACCAACAAATTTAACAATTAGATTTGGGAATGAATCAAAGGTAATTTTTCATTCCAAGTGGAAATTCTTTTCATATGTATAACTTTTTACTTTTTGGAATTATTTTTTAAATATGTATTTCAGCCTAAACTATTGCACACAAACTCAAAATATTTTGAATAATTTTTCTTAGCCCAATATTTGAGTTTAATATATATTTCTAGGGTATTGTAATCTACTTATAGAATTGCCGGGCGCGGTGGCTCAAGCCTGTAATCCCAGCACTTTGGGAGGCCGAGACGGGCGGATCACGAGGTCAGGAGATCGAGACCATCCTGGCTAACACGGTGAAACCCCGTCTCTACTAAAAACTACAAAAAATTAGCTGGGCGTGGTGGCGGGCGCCTGTAGTCCCAGCTACTCGGGAGGCTGAGGCAGGAGAATGGCGTGAACCCGGGAGGCGGAGCTTGCAGTGAGCTGAGATCCGGCCTCTGCACTCCAGCCGGGGCGACAGAGCGAGACTCCGTCTCAAAAAAAAAAAAAAAAGAATTGTGATAATATTTATCTTGTATACCTCTTCTTTTATATATCAATTACAACTTCTTGCTATATAATTTATATTAGTTTTTAATATTCAGACTGTTTCTATTTTTTTTTCTATTGCATCAGTGGATTACCTGGAAATTTGAAAAATGATCACCAAGTGTAAAATAAAATATAAAATTGAAAAATGGACACTGTTTGTTTGAAGTGAAACTTAATCAGGCTCAGGATAAAATGACATGTCATACTGTACAAGGACCAAATGTTTCTTCAACTAGCTTAAATTTCCCTGACAATGTCATTCAGAGTTAATAACATATCAAAACACCACACAAAGTGACTAGGAAGTAAATATTAAAAGCGTATAATTTTGACTACTTAGTGGTTATTGTAAATTCCCAAGTCATTGAAGTATCCTTAAAATGTATTGATACATAATAATCATACATGTTTATGGGATGCGTGTAATATTTTGATACATGCCTGCATTTTATCATGATCACACCAGGGTATTTAGGATATCCATCTCATTGAACGTTTATCACTTCTTTGTGTTAGGAACACCTTAAATCTTCTCTTCTATCTATTTTGGAATATACATTAAGTTATTGTTAACAATGGTCACCTTACTGTGATATTGAACACTGGAATTTGTCCTTCTATCTATCTAAGTGTTTATGTGTACCTGTTAACCAACCTGTCTTCCTCTCCTCTCTTGATTGAATTTAGAATTTAACTTTAACACCAGTAGTGGGAAAGAAGAAAAAATGTAGAAACAAAATCCCATCAGGAGTAATACATAGCGTCGTTAATTAAGTGTTATTTGGCTTTGGTTTTGAATTTTTCCATATTTATTATGTCAGCTACTTTCTTGTTTTTCCCAAGAAAATGATACATTACTTGGGATTTCAAATATTAAAGGAATTAATTTACATTGCTCTAAAAAGGTCTATATACTTAATTATATTTAAACTTATGTACAAAAAGAATATGCCCTCTCTCCGACTATTTTATGATGTTTGGAAAAAAAATGACACACCCAACTGAAATGTTTACTTTTTAATTAATGATAGATGTCTGTGTTTTTAAGCACTTTTCTTGGTTTAATATTGATGCCTAAGGAGCTTTTTGTATCTTAGATGACTTAAAATTAAAGTCTTAAATTCCATGGAGGCAATTATGTTTCTTCATACCAAGATTCCCTTTTAAAAATTTTAACAAAATCACTATCAAAGACACTAATGTGTTATTATCTTCTCTTTTCAAGCTAGTTATGGGACTTTAATAGCTTCTATTCCTTTGACAGTATCATTTTTTCCCGACAAGAAAAAATAATCATCCAATCAATTTATGGAAACATTTTTCCTCTTTTTGATTTCCTATTTAGAATGTCCTCTAAATTTAGATAAAGGACAATCTTCTTTAAATTTGAAATGATTCTCAAAATTGATTTATTTCCCTGCTCCCTACTTTTATTATTGCTTCCATTCCCATGAGCTCACAAATTCTTTATAAATATTTCTATTTAAAATCCTCTAAAAAATCAAATGTAAAGAGTGGTGCTTCTGGGACAAGACACTTGACTGTCTTAGATATCTAAATTTCACTTTGAAATAACTCAATCAATATAAAAAGTCATCTACTATCATCACTGGAAAGTAGAAAAGGTCCATCCACCTCCCTAAAATTTAAAGAAGCATTTATCAAAATAAAAAGTTCAGAGTGAACTGAGAAAAATGGAACACAAGCCAAACATATTTCGTTGGGTACCAAAGGAAAGTCTACTGCAATAATAAGTGAGAAGTTCCCATCTTTTCTCCTGCTATCTGCTTGCATTCTATCACAACAGGAACCAGAAGTAAGGACAGGAGGCAGTGTGCGCCGCAGGAAGAGACGGATCTTAACCACTCTCAGATCATCAAATCTGCTCCACTGACCATGGCAAGTGGACAGCCCAGAGATCTGTTCACAGCTTTTTCTCCCCACCTGATGTGGCCTCATGTCGGTCATTTCCCCACATCATGTGGAAGTAGGGCTTCTTTCTCTCAGAAAGCCCGTTTTCCCTATAGTTCAAATCCTTCTGCAATGCGGTCTCAGAGCATATTGTACCCCCCCACACACACTTTGCAGAATTGTTGAGAATTATTTTATATTTGTTTGCATAATTATATGATTAATTTCTGTATCTCATGCTAAACTGCAACTTTCGTGAAGGTAAGTTTCTCATCTGCTTTTGCTCACCACTTTATTATAGCCAGCACAGTTCCAGTTATATTGTAGACAATCAATAAACATGTTGAAGAAAGGAAGAGTCGCTGATCTTTATTGGTAGTTTTGAGATAACAAAGTATGAATGCACTCCAGCAAAACAACTTGAAATTGTGTATTAGAAACCATTGCTTTAACATCCATCAGTCATTCTCTGCCATAGGCAATATTTCCACTGGCTATGTCACACTTAGATTCCAAATTACTACAATCTTATTCATTATGGGCTTTCTACTGCTACCTCAGGTTCTAGTCAACCAAATCTAACTCCTTTTCTTTGCAAAATAAATACTTTGTAATTTTATTTTTGCTTTTGTATCTTCTTATGAGCTTGCTATTAGATGAGGAGTGTTTCCGATTTACAATGATGGTCATCACAAAGCTGTTTTCTCAATGAATGGTGACAAAGTATAAAATCAGAGTGGTAACTATTTTTCTAAATGAAAATTTCCAAATTCATATATTTCTAAATTAATGTATTTCTTATTCCTATATGAATTTCCAAATTCATATATTTCTTATGAATTTCCAAATTCATGTATTTCTTATTCCTGTATTTTTGTGTTCTATAAAACCATATACATATATATATAAACACATACATGTGAACTTAAGAGCAGTTATCTCAATGATGAATATATATATCTCTAAATGGTGAATATCTATATATAATATTAATATATTAATATATATTATATAATATTAATATATGAATATTCACCATTTAAAGATAACTGCTCTTAAGTTCACATGTATGTGTGTGTATATATATGTGTGTGTATATATATAGTGTGCATGTATGTATGTGTATATATATAAATATATGTGTGTGTGTGTGTGTGTATATATCCCAGGATAGATATGGTAGGTCTTTAGGGGTATCATAGAAGGTGTTATCTGAAGCAAATACAGTCAACTCTATTGCTGAGCCTAGTGGGTATTGGAACTTCGGTTATAGAGTAGATTGTTGGAATTTCCGAAATGTAGTTTCTGAAATGTCTACGGTGTACTTAGGTAATAGTAAAAAAGTTTGCATTTATAAAAAGGTTTTAAAGATCTAAATTTTGATGATCATCTCTTTCCTCTTATTCCCAATTTTTCAATAAAGCAATCCAAGTACATCTTATTTGATACAGATTTCTAAACATCAGCTCAAATCATATCAATTATGAAACATTAATAACTTCACTTACCATGTAATTTAACTCACACTATTAAATTAAAATGCTTAAAACAGAACTCACATTATATCTATTTTCTTCCACCAATACTTAAATTACTCTCTCTCCACTATACATATGTTTAGAATAAATAAGACACTCTTATCACCAAACATATATAATTTTTTTACTGACAAAAATCAAACACTGAAGGAGGCAATGTATCTTTTTATTCTCAGATAGCCTAGCCTATTCACCACTGATGAAGCCGTTACTCATAAGGATATTCATGCTACTTGGAACCTCCATACATTTGAGCTAAGCTTCACTTCTGTGTAGTTCCATATCTAAAACAGGGAGCTCTGTTTCAGCATAGGTCCTGCATGGAGCAATGGACTATAAATGCTTTGCTATGTCATTCACTAAATCTGCACCAGAACCTTTTCTCTATAGCCCTGGCACTATAATCTTTTCTAATTCTAACAACAATTTCATGAAGTCTGGGGGTGGGGAGTGGGTGGAAGGGGAGGTGAGAATGGAGGAGTTTGCATTTCTTCTTTAAAGATAGACTGCAATAAATAAAAATACCAAGGAGTGAAGGCAAATGTTCCAACTAGATGTTATGAACAAATAATTATTTTTCCCCACCTTATAAAGTGGGATTTCAATGGTTCCAGGGGGAAAGAAAAATGAAAGAAACCTAAGGAAAAGAATAAAGAAACCAGAAATCAGAATCAAAACCAGACTGAAACTATCCTTAGGAGTAGACTCCTTAATTTTAATGACTATTAGGGAGACAGGAAACAGGACTTTAGGAACATGCAACATACATTTAGGGTTCAAAGTTGTATAATCCATGTGATCTAAAAACCTTAAATTGTGACATTTATTTATTTATTTTTATTTTTTTGAGACAGAGTCTCACTCTGTCGCCCAAGCTGGAGTGCAATGGCGTGGTCTAGGCTCACTGCAACTTCCACCCCCTGAGTTTAAGCGATTCTCCTGCCTCAGCTTCCCGAGTAGCTGGGACTACAGGCGCCCACCCCCACACTCAGCTAACTTTTGTATTTTTAGTAGAGACGGAGTTTCATGATATTGGTCAGGCTAGTCTCAAACTCCTGACCTTGTGATCTGCCCCTCTCCATCTCCCAACGTGCTGGGCAATTATGGCATTTATTTAGGATACCCGTGTGTGGTAGCTCCCCTAGTTACATTCCAAACATTCATAATAAAACTGTAAACATTAATATTTGGAAGTCATAAACATCAAGCTGCAAATTCAAGAGTATCTACCTCTGGCTGCATGGGAGAGGAATGAAACTGCAAAAAAGTTTTACAGAGAACTGACCATAGTCTGGCAACATTTTATCTCTTAATCCACATAAAATGAGCATATTGTTTTCTGTAAGATTCCTTTTTAAACCTTTTTATATGTCTATAATATCTTCTAATAATTTACATTTTAAGTAAGAATATAATTAATTGAACAATTTATTTGTGTGATGACATTAAACACGTCAAAAGCAATATATTAAGAAAAATATGAATACTATTGTCTTGATAAAAGATTTTTAAAATTTTAAAAATTTGCATTTTAATTAAAAGACAAGTAAAATCCAGGCTATCTTTGTATCATATAAACAAAAATGGTTAATACTGATGAATTTATTTTATTTTGCTTTTAACTTAAAACTATTATTACTTTTTTTTTTTTCATTTTTTTCTGAATTTGTGGAATACTGATATGGAGCACAACCCAAAATACACAAAAGGAATAGTTATCTTAGAAGACTATGAAGAATGTAACTGATTTATGAACCTACCAATAATGAATAGAGAAGAAACATGAATAAACAGTTTGCAAAAAATATTGAAATGGCTGATGTATGAAACTAGCATGTAGATTAGTTTCTATAGGCTAACCTTTTGTCTTCTGCAGTGAATTTCAAAATACGTTAATAGAATAAATTAGAGAAATTAGAATAAATGTTCAATATTCAGTTTAGTATTCAATTTTTCAGCATAAATTTAGGAAATGTTTGAAGCTTTATTTAGCCAAGAGCAAAGACTCGTAGCCCTGTCTCTTCCTAGTCCTCTTTGACCTCTGTCATGTATTTCTGTCCCAGAAGAGGAGTGTGTTTTCTTAAGTCACTCTGCTCCTCTTCATTATTTGTTTGCAAGGTCCCTCCAGGTCTCCCTTTCTTTTCTTATTGAAAATGTACGTGAACATCCTCTAGTGCTGTTCTAGCTGTTCTGCTATTGCTTGAGTTTTTTTTTCTTCTTCTTCTTCTTCTCCTTTAGATCCTTAAATGTGAATGTGCCATGTCATTCCATGTTGTAGCTGATTTTGCCATTCTTTCATTTCTTCTGTTTCCTTACTTATGTCTCTTGATGGTGCCTCTAAGAAACTGTTTCCCTGACTACATGAGCAAGGAATGGCAAGGCGAGAGCACACAAGGACAAACCTGGGGATGCTGGGACTCTGGCTCTAGAAGAGCTCCACCTGTACCTTGAAGAGTTTATTACACTAGTAATGAGAAACTCTTTAGACCTCAGTTCTACCTTTCTCTTCCTGGTCATCTTGCATAAACTTATTGAACAATTCTCAGTCAGCATGGAGCTTCTACTGATTTCAAAGGTTTTCTCTTCATATTAAATTCAAAGAAAATGTTGTTATCTCATAGTAAATACAAAAATAAATTGTGCTAAGAACAAACCTTGAGATGTTAAAGATAAATTGAATTTTCTTGTGGTTGCTTTCAAATTATTTTGGGGTACACTTTTAACTCAAATGATATTTAAACACATTAGCATGGTGAAGATTTTGATGAATAGAGGATTCCCAAAGTTTTATAGAGCTTGGGAGTATCAACAATAGTAATTTTTCGTAACTAGTATTTTGTGAAACATTGGCGGATTTTTCTCCAGTTCACATAATGTAAACCAAATATCTGAATGTTGTAAAAGTTCCGAAAATATTTAAACATTTAATATTGAAGGAATGAGAGCATTTATAGCTAGTTCATTTAAGGTCAAACAAAAAAATAAGATTTAGAAAAGTTAGAAGAAAGTTAAATACACACACACACACACACACACACACACGTTGTCATATGACTCTCCATGATGAATACCACATACATATTTATATTTTATGATTTACTATATAATAAAATAATCAAGCTTATTAACTTATAGGCACAATTATATTTTCTAAAATGTGACATGTGGGACAGCATTGTTTATGTTTTGAAATGAACAAACACAAAAGAGATAAACTATGTCTCCATTTTTCCTTAAGGCATCCTCTAGGATCAAGAGGTTTCATTTCTGCTTCCCTCTATTTTCTGAAGCTTTGTGCTCAAATTACTTTTCTAATTAAAAGCAAATTAAATCATAATTTCTTCCAGGCAAACACACATATACACATAAACAAGAATGATTTGCATTACAATTAGAACTCTTTCCATAGTTAGTCAAAGATAATGAGAGTTAAAGGATTCATACACTTGGATAATACGCAAAATCATAATTCAAAATATAAATCAATGTACTCAGAGGGTATTAGAAATTCATTTCAAATATCAGCCCAAATTGTCAGGTAATTAAACTAATGCTTTATTGTAGGACATGATTATAGAGACCGCCATATTTTCTGTTGTTCTGACAGCAATGAAATGCCTTGACAACATAGTTACTGAAGGCAACTTCCAGTAGGAAAATAGGCTTCAGCATTTTTTTCAAAAATAAGAAAATGTACAATTTCACCAATGATATCTCAAATAATAATTTTTTAAAATAGGTAAATAATAAATTTGTTGTAAATGTGATGCTGTTTAGCTTTGAAAATGTTTTCACAAAGATTAATTGTTTTGATCAACTATGCTAGTAAGAACATGACCATCATTCTTATTAGGAAGATTAGTGAACAAGTAATTAATTACATATCATTACATGTATTAGATAATTAATAAACTATTTAATGATATAATTGCAAACATTCCAGTCAAAATTGAGCTCAATGATTCTGAGCCCAAATTGTTATCATGTGTTTATTTTTAAATGTGTAATCTCAACTTCCCTTCGTTTGAAAGGCTTTTAAATTACTGGTAGATAAAAAAGGAGCAAGATATCTTGCATTTAAACCTAACTTCATTTTTATGTTTGGTTAATACGTGGAAGATACTTAATCATTCTGAGTTCAATATTAATGTGTGTCTTAGATTTCAAGTGATAAAAAGCCAACTCAAATCAATTTTCAAATAAACAAAAAAAGGAAAAGGGACATTTATCTGACTATGCCATTTTAAAGGCAAAAGGTATGCTAATACAACTGGATATGGACCTCAAAGATTCATTTGCTCTGGCTCTTTCTCTTTTCTCTTGATTTTTCCTCCCATAGTAAATCAAATTCATTCTCAGAAAGACTCTTCTTCATAAGGAATATAGTTATCACTAGCTTTCTATCCCTCACAGTAAAAAATATAGACATTTTTAAAAGATGAGATTCCCAAGCTGTCTTGGGAATGAGATGAGATAGTCTCAAGAGAGTATCTTGGGATATTCTGTGGAAAGTTACAAGTAAAACTCTGGTCATGCTTTTATTTATTTATTTATTTACTTATTTATTTATTTATTTATTGCCCATCTTTGAAATAATCATCAGGGGAGTGAATTCAAGTATTCCAGCTGACCAGGTTGAGCTACCTATACTCCATGTGGTGGCAGTAGCAGGCATCTCTGTATGCTTGACAGCTCCTTAAAATTATGATAGTGAAAGAGAATGAGTCACGTCAGACCCATGTGTTGCAGATTGCTTGACAAATAATTTATATATACCACATTATTCTTAGGACTGCCAAGCATTCCTACACGCTTCTTTCTATATATGCTTGCATACTTACACCAAAAACTCCCCCGTTATATACCATAACACTATGTACCCTCATCAAAAGAAGCTGTCTTCAAGTTTTTCAAGTTACTCGACTCAGTTTCAAATCTCCGCTGCTAGGGTGATACTCATTTGTGTCCACCATTGCTTGCCAAGTGATGATGAAGAGATAAATATCATCAACGCTAATACACTCAAAAAGATTTTAATAACCTATTTATAGGTTACATATAAAACAATATTTAGTAAAACAGGGAGGAAAGCCTTTGACAAGAATGTTTTTTAACTTACAAATGTGGGTGTGCAAGAAAATATCACATTATTTTATTTTCTATGAGTCAACGTTTTATTTCAAGTCCCTACTCTTTCAAAATAGTGAGAAATCCTACCACGGAGAGCATT
The DNA here is from genome assembly GCF_024542745.1 of Macaca thibetana thibetana. Classification (NCBI taxonomy): domain Eukaryota; kingdom Metazoa; phylum Chordata; class Mammalia; order Primates; family Cercopithecidae; genus Macaca; species Macaca thibetana. Next base: position 28,426,017 of record NC_065590.1, read on the forward strand.
GTCCTTCTTCAAGTCCTAATAGCTGTGAGATTCAGAGTATTAAGATATTGGGAGTGGGAGATACAGAAGAACTACTTGTAGGAGAGAGACCCCCATTGATGATTATGAGGACATGCAATATCCTTTATCTACATGGCATGTCTTCTTAAAAAAATCTTACAATATTGTCTTCTAACAATTCATTTCATCCCCCAAATGGAGGTTCTGTTAACATTTTTCTTGCATGCAGTGCAAACCTAGATATTTTTGGTGAAAATTCCTCCAGGATATCCAAATCATAGGTAGTTGAATCTGCACACTTATTATTTTACAAAATAAAAGGTGAGAAATTTCTCATTTTTGAAGAACTTTCTCTTTCCTTGTGATTCATATCACAGAAAGTTATTTCTGTATTATATATTGAGAGGGTTAGTCTAATATGGTAGGCAAATATTCAAAATGAGGTCCTGAGGAATTTGCAAACTATGCTGTATGTTATAGTTTAAAAACTTTCTTTAATGATTATGCATCGTGAGATATATGTAACATGTAGATATCTTGGTTTCATGTCTTCCAATAGTTCCCAGTAACTCTGAATTCAGTCTAATTTTATAACTTATCGTAAGTACTACTTTCAGTGAGACCGAGGTCAGCCCCTAATGTATTATCAGATGAGGAACTAAGTCTGCCAAAAAAGTATTAATATTTTTCAAAGTATAACTCTTTCTTGATAGTAATCTTCAACTCAGACTCTGGTTTACAGAAGATCGGTTGGATTAGAAAACTGTATTGCTTTTAAGAACAATGAATCAGAAATTAGATCTTGTATTCTTATACTTGTGTAATTGTAATTTTCAATACAAATATATCTGTGTATTGCACATAATCATGAATAATTACAGACTTAATAATGTTAGTGTGACTATATATATGCAGATGAATGTAAGCAATATAAACAGTCAAATTTCTATTTCTATCAAAGGTCACTCTTGTCATACTTTTATCTATTATTTTTGCTTTTTGTTGAAGTCTCTGATAAACCACTGCTACCTGGAGAAACAAAGTAACATTATTCTCCATTTCATTTGTGGCATGTGCTGCCTAATTATAACCATTGAAAGTCATAATTAACACATTTTCAAGACAATTCTTAAATTCAGTAAAAATGCACATTAGCTTTTGTGTGTGTGAGAGAGTCAAGGAATGAGAAATAGGTAGAGAAGATTTTTCACTTGCAGTCTAAGGATTTATGGTTTCTAAAATGTGTTCTGCTCATGTTAGTGGGCATTACATATACTTGAATAGTTCTGGGAATCAAGAAGTTAAAGAAAGGCAGAGGTTGCTTTACTCTTGTAATTCTCAAAGTTTTTCTATTCTAAAGTACAATTTGAACTTCCAAGATGAGTAGGAGAATTCTGTGTTTCTCAGGCTATTTCACAATGAGCCATTTTTATGGCTTATCCCATTGAACAAATATGGGAAATTTCAATATAGGCATATTGTATTGGAGTTGTAAGTATCCTTGCAAATTACCTAGCTGAGCACATTTATTTTATTAATAAGAAAATTGAGGCCCCCCCAAAATATTCTAAATTTGCCTAAATTCTACTTGATAGAATAAGAAATATTCTCATTTCAGATGAGGGATTTAGAATAACTTCTAAAACTGAAGACTTGTTGGAAGAATCTCTCAGTTCTCAGCTTTAGAAGTTACTCTCACATTGCTTTAGAATATTCCAGTGTTGGCCAATCGTGAGTTTAATTTTAAAGATTGCTTTCCTATTCAAGTCAGGATAAAAAATAAACCAAAAATATTAAAGTTCTCACTATCAAATATTAGAGCCTGGAAACTAGGGAAAGGTGACATTTATACTCTCAAACCTTGAAATAATTTTAACAGGACATGTAACAGTTGAGACAAGACTACAGGATACTTCCTGTAATGCACGTAACCATGTGGGAGGTAAGGAAATGGGACCTTAGCAGAATTGCAATAACAATGTCAAGCTCAGTAGAGAAAGGAATGACAGTGAGGGTATATGAAAAATAATTAAATGGAGCAGGTTTCTTTAGACTTTGAATGATTTATCCCCAATGAAAGCTTCATGGTTGGAAAGGGGGGAAAGTCTTAACTCTGGCTAATTCTTAATGAGGTTAGATTTACCAATTAGTAGTGTTAGTACTAGATAAGCAAAGTCTTTGTAACCTATGTATTTGATCTAGAAAGAATTTGAGATAAACCTGGAATACAGAATACATAAATTCTACCCCCACTTAGCCACTGATTTATGTGACATCACTGAGATACAGCACTGAGGAGAGATAAGACAGTTCAGGTTTTTCCTGAAGGCGAACATGGGAAAGAAGAATATGTGTGTTTCAATTCATTCTCTTTTTCAAAAAAAAAAAAAAAAATATGTTTGTTACCCAGGGTCAGAGTTTACCAGATATATATTTGTAATCTCTTGGTCTACCAGTGATTTCATGGGTCAACTCCCCATACATCCACTTGGAGTCAATGAAATGGAAAATTCAGTCTCTCAAGAGTCTCTTTGATTTTTCCTTCAGAAACCTGAAAGATATCAGGGTTGGGTATTACTTCAATTCATTTTAATCCAAAGCTACACTGTACAGTAGATCAATACACCAACCACTTCATTCTCTTCTCAATTTCCCACCTTGCTAGTTTACAATGAACACTAATTTATTGTGCTATATGTGCACATACTACAATATCACTGACTTTTTTTTTCAAATTTTCTATCATCCTTTCAAAGCAAGCATGTTGATTCCACAGAAAATATCTATTTCCTGAAAATAAATCTGCCATTTATTTTCTCAAAGAACTATTATTGCTTCATTTTATAAAAAAGGAAAACAGCTTCCCTTGTCCTCTTGTTCTTCCTTTTTGTCTGTTTCTTTATCTGTCTCTTTACCATTTTATTTCCAGGAAGAGATCCTTATAGAGGTCTTTCTTCAAAGAAAACTGATAAAATTTCTTTATTATATTTTTTTCTCTGAACCAGATTATCTTCTGCGTCATGACTTTCCAAAGCTCTAGAATATCATAGTAATGCCTAGAAAAGTCACATTTGTCACCTTACAACCTCTTAATTTAGAAAACACAAGCAAATCCTTAGCAACAAACATGAATACCACAGAAGCTAACATTCTATACAACCTTATACAATAGCATCATCATCAAACCAAAGTTATGCCTTGAGGATCAATACTTAATATAATACAGACCCAAAATTCTCTTACTCATCAATGGATAGTCTAAATATGGTATTATCTGGGGAGAAAAAAAGAGAAGGATAGTTTTTATTTTCAGGCAATACATGAAAGTTCTCCAAAGTCCCACTTATGAGCATATCCTCAAAATGTTAATTAGGACACTAAAATTATATTATGGTAGGCAAATTTTGTTAATAGCTCTAAAAATTATTTTCTCTCTGCAATAAGATCTCGTATAATTTAGAAATTTTTAAAATGTCGGCTCTAGTTTGATGATCTTTCTTGAGAACACTTTCTTCACTTATATTTACGTTGTTAAACATCCATTTCCATTTTCTGGAGTGCCTTTCCTGTAATAAGCTAAAAAAGGTCTTTCTTTCATTCAGAAACTTGAAAGTCTCACCCTTTCTTTTTAAATCCAACATTAATAATGAAAATACTGATATCAGTTAGATTCTTCTTTCATTTGACTTTTTGACTTCATTCTTTTTCACGTGTTTTTAGATACTTTTTTTTTTTTTTTTTTTAATTTTAAGTTCCGGGATACATGTGCAGAACATCTAGGTTTGTTACATAGGTACACGTGTGCCATGGTGGTTTGCTGCACCTATTGTCCCATCTTCTAAGATCCTTCCCCTTGCCTTGCACCTTACAACAGGCCCTGGTGTGTGTTATTGCCCTCCCTGTGTCCATGTGTTCTCATTGTTCAACTCCCACTCATGAGTGAAAGCATGCAGTGTTTGGTTTTCTGTTCCTGCATTAGTTTGCTGAGGATGATGGCTTCCAGCTTCATCCGTGTCCCTTCAAAGGACATGATCTTATTCCTTTTTATGGCTGCATTGTATTTCCTGGTGTGTACGTACCATATTTTCTTTATCTAGTCTATCATTTACGGACATTTGGGTTAGTTCCATGACTTCACTCTTGCAAATAGTGCTGCAATAAACATACATGTGCATGTGTCTTTTTAATAGAATGATTTATATTCCTTTGGGTATTACGTAGTAATGGGATTTCTGGGTCGAATTGTATTTCTAACTAAACTAAAGAGCTTCTGCACAGCAAAAGAAACTATGTTCAGAGTGAACAGGCGACCTACAGAATGGGAGAAAAGTTTTGCAATCTACCCGTCTGACAAAGGTCTAAAATCCAGAATTTACAAGGAACTTAAACAAATTTACAAGAAAGAAAACAAACAAACAACCCCATCAAAACGTGGGCAAAGGATATAAACAGGCACTTCTCAAAAGAAGACATTAGGAGAAATACCTAATGTAGATGACGGGTTGATGGGTGCAGCAAACCACCATCGCAAGTGTATACCTATATAACAAACCCGCACGTTCTGCACATGTATCCAGAACTTAAAGTATAATACAAAAGGAGATATTTACGCAGCCAACAAATGTATTTTTAAAAGCTCAACATCGCTGATCATTAGAGAAATGCAAATAAAAACCACAATGAGATACCATCTCATGCCAGTCAGAATGGCGATTATTAAAAGTCAAGAAATAATAGATGCTGGCGAGGCTGTGGAGAAATAGGAATAGTTTAAAACTGTGGGAAAGTAAATTACTTCAACCATTGTGGAAGACAGTGTGGTGATTCTTCAAGGATCTAGACTTCATTCTTTAAGTGTTTTTATTGTCTTTTTTTAAAGCTTAGTGTTGTTTTCTTCCACAGCTATTAATTTTTTTGTAAATATTTGTTTCTCTTATCATCTAAGGAAATTTCCTTGTATTCTTTAATTTATTTCTATATAAATCATTTCTACTTTGTTTTCTCTATTCTTTCTGGAACTCCTAGTAGTTCAACATTAAACTCTCTACAATGTTTCTCTATATTTTTTCTCTTTTAATTAAGATTTTTTATGTTTAGGCCTCATAGAATGAGTTAGGGAGGAATCGTTTCTCCTCAATTTTTTGAAATAGTTTCAGCTGGAATGGTACTAACTCTTCTTTGTACAACTGATAGAATTCAGTTGTGAATATCTCTAGTCTTTGGCTTTTTTTTTTTTTTTTTTTTTTTTTGGTTGCTGGGTTATTTATTACTGCCTCAATTTCAGAACTCATTATTAGTCTGTGCAGGGATTCAATTTCTTCCTGGTTCAGTCTTGGGAGGGTGTATATGTTCAGTAATTTATTCATCTCTTCTGAATTTTTTTGTTTATGTGCACAGAGGTGTTCATAGTATTTTCTGATTGTTGTTTGTATTTCTGTGGGGTCAGTGATAACATCCCTCTTGTCATTTCTGACTGTGTTTGCTTGAATCTTCTTTTTTCTTCTTTATTAGTCTAGCTAGTGGTGTATTTTATTAATTTTTTCAGAAAAACCAACTACTGGATTCATAGATTGTTTTGAAGTTTGTTTCATGTTTCTATCTCTTTCGGTTCAGCTCTGATTTTGGTTATTTCTTATTTTCCACTAGCTTTGAGGCTGGTTTGCTCTTGGTTATCTAGTTCTTTTAGTTTTGATGTTAGGTTGTTAACTTGACAGCATTCTAACTTTTTGATGTAGGCATTTAATTCTATTAATTTCCCTCACTGACTTAGCTGCATCCCAGAGATTCTGGTACGTTGTATCTTTGGTCTCATTAGTTTCAAATAACTTCTTGATTTCTGCCATAATTTCATTATTTACCACAGAGTCGTTCAGGAGCAGGTTATTCAATTGTAATTGTATGGTTTTGAGTGAATTTCTAACTTTTGACTTAGAATTTTATTGCCCTGGCGTCCGAATAACTGTTTGTTATAATTTCAGTTATTTTGCATTTGCTGAGGAGTGTTTCATATCTAGTTTTGTTATTGATTATAGACTATGTGCCATGTGGCAATGAGAAAAATGTATAGTCTGTTTTTGGGTGGTGAGTTCTGTAGATAGCTATCAGGGTCATTTGATTTCGTGCTGAGTTTAGATCCTGAATATCTTGGTTAATTTTCTGTTTCAGTGATCTAATATTTTCAGTGGGGTGTTCAAGTCTCATTTTATGAGGCCAGCATCATCCTGAAACCAAAACCTGGCAGAGATACCAAAAAAAAAAAGAAAAAAAAAAGAAAACTTCAGACCAATAACTTTGATGAATATCAATGCAAAAATCCTCAACAAAATACTGGAAATCCAAATCCAGCAGCACACCAAAAAGCTTATTCACCACTATCAGGTGAGCTTCATCTCTGGGACGCAAGCTTTGTTCAACACACACAAATCAATAAATGGGTTTCATTGCATAAACAGATCTAAAGATGAAAAACACATGATTATCTCAATAGATGCAGAAAAGGCTTTTGATAAAATTCAACATCCGTTCTTGTTAAAAACTCTCAATAACCTAGATACTGAAGGAACATACCTCAAAGTAATAAGAGCTGTATAAGACATACCCATAGACAACATCATACTGAATAGGTAAAAGCTGGAAGCATTTACCTTGAATACTGGCACAAGACAAGGATACCCTCTCTCACCACTCCTATTCAACATAGTGTTAGAAGTTCTGACCAGAGAAATCAGGCAAGAAAAAGAAAGAAAGTTCATCTGAATAGAAAGAGAAGTTAGACCATTCCAGTTTGCAGATGACATGATCGTATATCTAGAAAACTCTATAAGCTGATAAACAACCTCAGCAAAGTCTCAGGGTACAAAATCAATATGCAAATATCACCACATTTCTACACACCACAGCAGTCAAGCCAAGAGCCATCTTACAAATGAACCTCCATTTACAGTTGTCAGAAAAAAAATAATAAAATACGTAGGAATACAGCTAACTAGGGAGGTGAAAGATCTCTACAAGAAGAAATGCAAACCACTGCTCAGAGACATCGGAGATGACACAAACATATGGAAAATCATTCCATGGTCATAGATAGGAAGAATAAATATTGTTAAAATGTCTGTTCTGCCCAAAGCAATTTGTAGTTTCAATGCTATTGCTGTTGAACTACCACTGAAATTCTGCACAGAACTAGAGAAAACTCTCTTAAAATTCATATGGAACCATAAAAGAGACTGAATAGCCAAGGCAATCCTAAGCAAAAAGGACAAAACTGGAGGTATCATGCTACTCAGCTTCAAACTATACTACAGAACTACACTAACCAAAAGAGCATGGTACTTGTACAAAAACAGACACATAGACCAATGGAACAGAATAGAGAACCCATAAATAAGACCGCACATCTACAACTATAGGTTCTTCAACAAACCCAACAAAGACAAGCAATGGAGAAAGGATTCCCTGTTCAATGAAAGATACTGGGAGAACTGGCTAGCTATATGCAGAAGATTGAAACTGGACTCCTTCCATACGCCATATACAAAAATCAACTCAAGATGGATGAAAGACTTAAATGTAAAACTCAAAGCTATAAAAACTCTGGAAGACGACCTAGTTAATACCATTCATAACTTAAGCAAAAGCAAAGATTTCATGAGAAAGACATTAAAAGAAATTGCAACAAAAGCAAAAATTGACAAATGGGACTTAATTAAACTAAAAATTCTAAGTCGGCATGGTGGCTCATGCCTATTTTCTCAGCACTTTTGGAAGCTGAGGCAGGAAAATCATGTGAGCTCAGCAGTTTGAGACCAGCCTGGGCAACATGGTGAAACCCTGTCTCTACAAAAAAATACAAAAATTAGCTAGGCATGATGGAATGCAACTGTAATCCCAGCTACTTGGGCGACTGAGGTGGGAGGATCACTTAAGCCCCTGAGGTGGAGGTTGTGGTGAGCTTAGATTACACCTTTGCACTCCAGCCTGGGCAACAGAGTGAGACCCTGTCTAAATAAATGAATAGCTTCTGCACTGAAAAATGAACTATCAACAGATTAAACAGACAACCTACAGAGTGGAAAAAAATTGTTGCAAACTCTGCATCCAACAAATGTCTAATATCCAGGATCTACTTAAACAAATTTACAAGAAAAAAGCAAACAATCCTGTTAAAAATAGGCAAAGAACATGAACTGACACTTTTCAAAAGCAGACAAACATGTGACCAACAATCGTATGGAAAACAGCTCAACATAATTGATCATTAGAGAAATGAAAATCAAAACTCCAATGAGATACTATCTAGCACCAGTCAAAACGACTATTATCAAAAAGTCAAAAACTAACAGATGCTGGTAAGGTTGTGGAGAAAAAGAAATGCTTTTACATTGTTGGTGGGAGTGTAAATTAGTTAAGACATTGTGGAAGACAGTGTGGCGATTCCTCAATGATCTAAAGACAGAAATACCATCCAATCCAGCAATCCTATTACTGGTATACACCCAAAGGAATATAAGTCATTCTGTGATAAAGACACATGTGTGCAAATGTATATTGCAGCACTATTCACAATAGCAAAGGCATGGAATCAACCTAAATGCTCTTTAATGATTGACTGGATAAACAAAATGTGGTGCATGTACACTATGGAATATCATGATGCCATACAAAGATTGAGATCATGTCCGTTGCAGGCACATGGATGGAGCTGAAGGCCATTATCCTTAGCAAACCAACATAGGAACAGAAAACCAAATACCGCATGTTCTCACTTATACGTGGCAGCTAACACATGAACACATGAACGAATAGAGGAGAACAACACACACTGGGACCTTTTGGAGGATGGAGGATGGAGGGTGTGAGAAGGGAGAGGATCAGGAAAAATAACTCTAACGGGTACTAGGCTTACTATCTGGGTAATGAAATAATCTGTACAACATACCCCCATGACACAAGTTTACATATATAACTAACCTGCACTTGTGCCCCGGAAAGTAAAATAAAAGTTAAAAAATATTCTGTTTTTTTCGTTACCTTCAGACCCTTTCTTAACTTCATTTTCTAATGATTTATTGGTTTTAAAAATTGGAAATCATATTTCTAATTAATAATGATACCTTTTTGTTTTTGTTTCTCCTTTTAGAAATTATATTGGTCTTGTTTAATAGATGACTAATGTCTTTAATCTTCCCTTAATTATCAGGAAGAAAGCTTTGTCTTATCTTTTCCAACTCTAGCCAATTCTCTTTAGTTATCTGGGCATTTCTTTGCCACAATTTAGGCTTTTCAGAAATATACGATGATTCATGGTTTTCCATTTATTTTTCTTAATGTGACAAGAATAAATCTGCTCTACATTTTACCTGAAATTTATATTTCTGTAGGCACAATTCCTGTTTTATTTTCTGCCTGGAATTCTCTATTTTTAATTGCTATATATCTCATTTTAAAACTGTTTCCTTTATTGTTTCCATCTAACATAGATTTTAAGTTCCTTGATTTTTTTTCTATGTTTGTCTCTGCAGATCTCTCTTTCCCTGTCTTGACACACATTTTTTTTTTTTTTTTGGCTCTTGCATTTCACATAGCCAAATTGTGTTTTCTTGCTATTTCATTTGTGGCTAATGCTTTCCATTACAAGTGTGTATTTATTTTATTGTGGATTATGTAAACACTATTTCCTTGTCTCACTTTGAGTCTCATGATGGTGACTGAGTGTTAGAAAGTCAACTTTTCCATTGCTTGATATAGTAGTGCTGATGAGTGGGAAAGCTCAGCCATGAATGGTGGACATTGAACTCCATTTTTCCCTTGGATTTTACTAAAACTATAACAGCATCTTTCATTGAAATACTCTAGGGGATACAAACTTACTTTAAGTTATTCTCAGGAAATAATTAGCCCCAGGCTGCAAGTTGTTGTTGTTTAGTTTTTTTTTTTTTTTTCCCTACATGTTACCTTTTCTTTACTTGAAATTGATACTAATTTCAGTCTTCATTAGAGAGAAAATAAGAAACTTTTTTTTTTTTTTTTTTTTTTTTTTTTTTTTCCTGGGAGGAGGTTTGCCTCTGACATCTACTTGTGCAAAGGTCTAGGTTATGCTGCATAACCTCAAAGTTAGCATATGTTACTCTCCCTCTCACCTGTACAGGAAAGTTTTTTTCTTGTCTCCATGTAACAAGGGAAAAAGCAGTAGTTGGGTACTTAATCAAACTATCCAAGGTAATTTGCAAATATTGCAAACATATGAAGTGGGAATACCTACTGGACCTAAAGTCTATAATCCAGAGTCAGTGCTTGCTTTCTGCTTTTTTTGTGTTTTTGTTTTTGTTTTTGTTTTTGTTTCACTTTGGTACTTCTAAATTTGTAATTCATTCTGAAGAGGTAACTGGATTTCTCAAAGTGTTTTTCAAAAAGGACAGGTAGAATTGAAGCGTATCCTTTCTTACTCCCAAACCAAGTTTATTTCACTGTTTCTCAAACAACTTTAAACAACCCAGATCACAGCTGAGGCAGGGGCACGCAAAAGGAGGGTGGCATTAAAAATCCATTACAGAAAATCAGTTGAAGGCGCTTTACACTTTGGAATCAAGTAAGGTTTAAATGCTTGATCATGAAGTCAAACATTTTTAGATGCATACACTTCAAGCCAGCCTGTGCATACTATTTTACTACAACTATAACAGGAACTGTAACAGATGGGTTGAAACATTGATGACCAAGGATGGCAGATCCAGTTATCCCTAAGGAAATGTGATTTAAGAAGTATCTTGATAAAGACAGAAAGACAAACTGAACGAAAACAGCTGCAATTGCCAAACAAAATAACAACTCAAATATGTCCTCTATTTGATGTGTATTCTCTTGACAATATAACTGTCCACAGAAGAAATGTGTGTGTCTCTGTGTATGTGTGTGTGTATAATCTGCAGACTTGAGACAGAGTTTGCACAAAGAACAGTATCAGCAGTTACTTTTCTTAAGAAATTGAATGGTAAGGATTTTTCATTGTTCTTGATGTTATCTTAATTCATTCTAATGCTTCTTAGTTCTACAATCTCCCAGACACACACATAACAAATTGGCTAACTTTATTGTTAGCATATGGTTAAAGAGTGACTTTTCATGAGGATGAGTTAATTTATGCGTGCACCTGGTGAAAGCAGCTAGAGAATCTTTTGTCTAACCAAAAAGGTTGGCTAGTAATGGAAATGGAAAATAATGTTCGGCATTATTTTGGAAATCAAGACTAATATTACTAGAAGGTAACTTAATCAGAACCTTAGCATGGAAGCAAAAATTTAGCTACTTAAATACCGTGAGTGGAAAAAAAAAAAATCTTGTATTCATTGCCAGGTCTTTGCTGAATAAAATGGTCAGCTCTTGCCAAGGAAATTTGCCAGACTCCAAGGTCTGACTCCATCAAAGCACATCTATATCATTTTAATTGATGTCCTCCATAAACAGATAGTAGAGAATCATCTTTTTTACTGTATATTATTTTACAAGCCAATGCACCTGACCTTGGTTCAGGCACACTATATCAGACTTGGAGATACAAGGACAAACTTGCAAAGTAATCCTGTCAGCAAACTACCCATAGGGGATTTTTGAGCTTTAGGTATCATGTTATCATTGAGCTTTATGGATTCCTTATACTCTGACTTGATTCTGAAGTTTACCTTTTGATTAGAAAACCCAATAAAGGTAAAGTGTCATTGTAATGGCTAATTATGGATGGAAACAATTCTATTTGGAGGTTTTTTAGCTGAGTCAACAACTGTCAAAAAGTTTCAGTACAAAAACAAATAATTTAAAGTAGAAGGGGAGGCATAAAATGAATAGAAAATGTAAGAAAATGTTATGCTAATACATTACCCAGGAGACAGGAAGTCTTGAAAAAGTTTTCTACCTGTCTGAAATGTAGAAAATGCTAAGGATATTTTACCCACTCCTCTTAGAACCTCTGCAGTGCCATTCTCCAAGTTAACATTTCAGATCTCTCTATGGAATTATACCGCAGAGTTTTTATATTTGGTGTTACCTTAGCTAGAATTATATAAAACTTGGGAAAAGTTGCCCTATATTGAAAAAGGAAAGAATATTGTAATTGAAGAGCAACTTTTTAAACTTTTCTCATTTTTTGATGCTTGGAATAGATTCATGGCTAGTGATTGAAAGAGATGTTCAAATATGCCCCCAACAAAATGTGGTGATGACGTTTGCGTAATTCTTTTACTTTTACAAGGATTGCCTCAACCTAAAATAGCAAACAAAAACAAAACAAAACAAAAATTCTTGGCTTCAGTTAATAGATAATTTGTTTCTTCACACAAATCCAGGATTTTTAGAATATTTTGTTTTTCACAAAGTATATGCTGTTCTTGCAAAGTCTTTTCTGCCTTAATAACTCAAAGCACTGAATCTTACTGGCATATTGTTTTTAGCTGATATATTATTTTAAATTTATTAGGAAGAAAGAATGCACACATTATGTCTTGTCACTTGCAGGACTCTTGGGGGCCACAGAATTTGTACACTTAATGTAATACCTACTTGAAAACATGCTTTTATAATGTGTTTTCATGTATGAAATAAAATTGTTGCTGTGCACTTTTATTTTTATTTTTTGAAATGGAGTCTCACTCTGTCACCTAGGCTGGAGAGCAATGGCTAAATCTCTGCTCACTGCAACCTCCACCTTCCAGGTTCAAGCGATTCTCCTGCCTCAGCCTTCCAAGTGGCTGGGATTACAGGTGCATGCCACCACACCCAGCTAATTTTTATATATGTAGTAGAGATAGTGTTTCACCATTTGGTCAGGCTGGTCTCAAACTCCTGACCTCGGGTGATTCACCTACCTCAGCCTCCCAAAGTGCTGGGATTACAGGCGTGAGCCACCGCGCCCGGCCAAGAACCACTTATTTAAAGAATAACTGTAGTTCTCCAGCCCATGGCCCCCTCTAAGGCTCCCCATTTCATCTGTCACAGGGTCTGTCCCTCTTGGTCACTGGTAGGCATGGTCACTCACTTGAGGAGAGGCCAGACAAGAGGAACCACGGTGGAGGGAAGGTGAATAATGGCTTGTGGGAGCTTAAAAATAAAATGGTATGCATGGCTGAAACCAGGTAAGCAAGACTGATATTAATAAACATTAAAGCTTTTCTACAATGTATTTTAACCAGGTTTTACTGCTTAAAAAAATTGTATTGCAAGAAAGAAGAAGGAAAGCAATCATCAACCAGGGAACTCACACACAGCACACCAAAATTCTTTATCTCAACACAATGTCAGGTTTTAATGTATATTAGAGTATAACCAAGACCCTCTTCAAGATTTTTCGCACCGATTGGCAGGGATAGAGAGGACTTTTAAATTTCAGTTTATAAAGATGAGACATTCTACTGCTCAACAGGGAGGCATGACGCCTGCATGAAAAGTTATTATCAAATAAGAAAGTTATTTTTGATGTGTTACTCCCTTGAACAAGCTTCCCGAGTCTTTTACAGATCTTCAATGTCCTACCTCCTTTGTTCTTCAGAACAAATATGGTAACTTCCTTTGTTTTTACGTATAAATATGACCCCCTTTCAAAGGCATAGTTGACCTTTCAAATATATATTATCAATGCAACTTTTAAGTAGCCTCTTAAAGTTTGGTAACTTATGGCTACAACTTTTTTTTCCCCATCCACTTGGAATATCTGTTTATTATTTAAACGTGGTTTTCATCATAAGCTGTAACTTTTTAAACTAAAATGCCTCAGATATAAAATCTTATTCTTCTCTCATCTAAGCTAAATGATTTGAATACAAAAAGAACTCACAATTTATAATGCAGGCAATTATAATTTTTGTACCTTAGAAAGAATAAGCAAAGAAAACAAATAGCATTAGGGATATGAGTATAATAAACAATTAAATATAAGTGGAATAACCTGAACATTAGAGCAAATATACTTTCATAAATCATTTTGGAAAAAATAAAGTAAATCCTTTGAAAATACTTTGTTTTTATTTGGAATCCTGTGAACCTTTATATTACATATGATCTCAATTTAAAATTGCTGCAATTGAGCAAATGTGATTTTCAGAAACTATAAAGAATCTACACACAGGATTTGGAGACATGTCAGAAAATTTTCTCCAAAATCATGCAAAAGAATATAGACATTAAAAAGAAATCTGTGATTAGTCAAAGACAGAGCTGTAACTAGAGAAATAGACAAAATTATAGGTAGAAATGCTAACATTTAGATACAGAATTTTGAAATTATAAGGAACTAACAAATTAAAGGACCACACATATGAAAAAGTAGTAGTCAAAACTGTAAGAGAAGGAACTAATCCTGAACTGAAAAAAGGAGAAAAAGGGAGTAAAAATTTCATACATATACATTTCAGTAAAAAATACATTGCATAAGTAGATACATACTGATTAAATCTTGAATAATTTTGCACAGAAAAAAATAATGTGAGCAGTCAGACATTAAAACAAATAAAACAGATGACCTAACTCCTTTCACCACTCTCCCAACCCCTTGAAAATAATCTGGGCAGCAGTCTCATTGACAATAAAAAATAGTTTAGGATAATAAAATAGATTCAGTATTTGTTGTTACAAAATTGCTATTGTAAGTTTGTTGTTATAAATTTGTAAACTAAACATACTAATGTTTATATAAAAGGACAAACTAAAAGGCAATTGTTCTCATGTAGGTTTTCTTTTTGTTTTTTGATAAGTTACATTGTAGTACACCTACCAAACAGTCAACAAAACATCAATGACTTATAAAGGTAACATGTTTATTTTCCATTCATACAAAAAAGAAAATATGATCAACATCTCAAAACCCCTCTTTATACATCAATCTGACCACAGGCCTCTGTCATTCCTTCAGGGCAACAGTATCATGATTTTTATTGTAATATTTCCTTTCATTTTCTTCATCATTTACTACCAATGATTATACAATCCATTTGCATTTTAAAAACCATTGTTTCTTTTTTCCTCCTATTTTTGCATTTTAAATAAATGAAGTCATGGATTATTGTGTTGGTAAATTTATGTGTCTTGTTTTTGTTTTACTCTAGTTTGTGTACAAGGTTGTAATGGATAATATGCCACCATTTATCCATTTGGCTGTGAATGGGCATTTTAGTTGCTTTCTTTTCGCAATTGTAAGTAACATATCTTGTATAATATTTTCTGGTATGCACAAACACTCATTTCTGCAGGGTAGGTAACAAGTAGAATTGTCAAGACATACTACACAATAGTCTCAATTTTGCTAGATAATTTTTGATTTCCTGTCCGGATTACTCAGGAAGTTGGGCATACACACACACACACACACACGCAAAAACACACACACACACACATACATATATATATATATAATTATTATTATTATTGAGATGAAGTCTGGCTCTTATCCTCCAGGCTGGAGTGCAACGGCACGATCTCGGCTCACTGCAACTTCTGCCTCCTGGGTTCCAGTGATTTTCCTGCCTCAGCCCTCCGAGTAGCTGGGATTACAGGATCCTGCCACCACTACCAGCTAATTTTTGTATTTTTAGTAGAGACTGGGTTTCACCATGTTGGCCAGACTGGTCTAGAACTCCTGACCTCAGGTTATCCACCCGCTCCCAAAGTGCTGGGATTACAGACGTGAGCCACTGTGCCCAGTGCACCTTTTTATATTTTTTCTGGTCATTTGAATTTCTGCACTTTGTGATAATTGAAGTTAAGTCTTTGGTGCATTGTTCTACTGGATGGTATGCCCTTTACCTGGAGTTAAGACTTAAAAAAATTACACTGAGTGAGACTCTTTGTTAATTTCCTGAGTTATAAATACCTACTCCCACTCTATGATATATCAGTATATTCTGTTGATGGAGTGTTTGATGACTAGAGGATTTTAATTTTAGTTATCTCATTTGCCAAACTTTTTCTTGGAAGTGATTGTACTTTTCTCTTTCAAACTTTACTGTGGTCTAGTTCTAATGTAATAGTCTAACATTTATGTACATAATTCAACTGGAGTATGTTTTATATTTATGATATGAAGTATGACTCCAATTTTATTCTCATCCATGTGTGCATCAAGTGCCCAAGTTGTTTATTGGAAAAACTCTTCCTTCTCCACTACCATCTTTTTTAAATTATTGTATGTCCGTATATCTGCGGTTCTGTTTATATGCTCTCTTTTTTATTCATTTAATCTTTAGCTAAGCTGGCAACCTTACCACACCTATTTCCATAATTTAAGCTTTATAAATCTCCACAACATTTTTATCTTCAAGAATGTCTGGACATTCTTATTCCTTTACATTTCTGTATGCATTTCAGATTCAGCTTGCCATTCTGAACATGACACACACTTACACACACACACACGCACATTCCACCTCACCACCTCAGTAGACACACCTGTTAGCAAAGGATTGAGATTGCACTGTTTGTTAATTATGCACTGAATCTATAAATGATATGCAGAGAACTGACATCTTGACAACAATGAATCTTTGAATCTAGGAATCTAGTATATATCTGTATTTTTACACTTAACTTCTGGGCTTTAACATATTTAATGCTTTTTAAATGTTTTTGTGTGTCTTTATTTTAAGATAACACACATATTTACTGTGTTTTGCTGCAGTTTATTATGTCATATCAAATTTATGTCCAGTAAATTTGCTGAACTCTCTTAATTTTAATAATATGTCTAACGATGATTTGGATTTTTTACTGGCATAATTGTAGCATATGTGAAATAATGTTTCATCCATTAATTTTAAACATTTCCTTTTAAAAAATTATGGATTCATAGCCCTAATTTAAATGTATATAAATTATGTTCTAGATATTTGGATGCATCCTACTTTGCTTAATGCACAGTATGTTTATCATTCAGATAATTTTTTTAAATTTTTTGTTTTGATCTCTGAGCAATGGGTTACTAGAAATGCATTTTTCAACATTCAAGGATATAGATATTTCTACATATCTTCATTGCTGATTTCAAGTATTGCTTTGAATCAGACAATATATTGATTGTTGTGTTATTTGGTGACATTTGCTTTATGACCCAGTATACCTAATTTTAGTTAATGTTACAAGTACGCTTGTAAAGCATGCATATCCTATGGCTGTTTGTGAATTATGTGGTTCAAATCTATAACCTATTTTTTTGGTCCGGTAATTCTATAAATTACTAAGAAATGTGTCTTAAAATCTCTCACTATAATGTAAGGCATGTAGACTTTTCTTTTGTTTTTCCTTGGAGTGTTTTTCTATTTAGATTACTGGCTCAATAAAAATTACAGATTGTTTTATCTATCTTGATCAAACGAAGTTTTTATTATCATAAACAGATCTTTATCTCTAGTAATACTTTATTTTGTATTAAAATCTGTTTTGCCTATTCTAATAAAATTATTTTGCTAACTTTGTTTGATGTTTAAATAATAGCTTGTCAGTTTTCATCATGTTTTTTGAATCTTTCTGAATGTTTATGCTTTGATGTGCCTCCTATGAACAACATAATATTATAATTCTATTTCTTTTTTTTGTTGGCTTCTTTTATTTTTTTAAGCTACATTTTATTACAGAGAAAGAAAAATATACAAGATGTGAGGAAACAATTATTTGCTTCTACCAAAAAGATTTTAATGTATTTTTTGAAAAACATTATAATATATCATAAAAATATTTATATTTCTTTTAAAGATAAAGTGAAAGTTAAGTAAAAATGGTAGCACTATTTCATATTACTCAAAAACTCTAGCCTGTAGATATCTACAAATTTTAGTCTTTTACGGATAACTAATGCCTTTAAAAATAAATTACAATAAGATTAAAATATTGTCTAAAGTAAGAATTTTAGTGAAATTTTATAAAATATAATACTCCATTGTTCATCTCCTCCACAGGAACATCAAATTGAACAACTTTTTATGTTAAACAAACAAAGCAAAACAAAACAAAAAACACTTTCACAAGAGCTGAGTAAACCAGGCGAGAGATCACAGGACCTGGTTTTAGCATAATAACAAGAAAAGACACATTGAAGAGGGTAGAAAGAACACTTTCACATTGCCTACACAACCCTTCACCTAACCACAGGCAGCAGATAACAGCGAAGAAATCTGTTAACTTGGGGAATCAGGAGGAAAGTGTGCATGAGACTTTGCCTTGGAACTGGCCAAGGCACTGTGAGGATGTACTTGCATCCCCTGATTCCAAGCTGGTGCCCATGGATGGATTTCCTAGACTCATCTATGACAAAAGTAAATTTGTTGCCCCAGAAGGATGAACCTGAATCCTAGCTGACTCCCCTGACACCTGTCTAAAGTGGCCTCAGGCTCCAAATAAATTTCATTGGCAGGCAGGCTATAGCGACTATGGCCCTTGAGTGAGCTTCAGTGCTATTGTATTCTGGGAGGTCATGAGCTTTGACTGCATCCCAGCTAGGTACCAGCTGTGCTAGACACAGGAAAGCCTGCTACACTTATCTCCTGACTCCAGGTAGCACAGTGCAGAGAAATTTGAGGGGAAGGAAAGGGAAGCAAGTGATGGACTTTGCATGCTAAACTAGAGAACTCTCCTTGAACTTACCCATGTCCTTCAGGGATAAAGACATCAGAATATGCTATAGAGTCTCAGCAAACAGAGAATTAAGCTGCCCTATAGTGCTGACATAACTGTATGACCACAGGCTTAGGGCTCAACAGTCAGTTCCCTTTGCATTCCTAGAAGGCCCTCTAAACAAGGAAGGGTACAAACAAGGCCACACTGTGACAAATGCAATAAATACTTAATTCTTCCATACACAGACATCAACATACATGTACAAGTATCAAGAACATTCAGGGAAATATAAATTCACTAAAAAGACTAAATAGGGCACCCATGACCAACCCTGGAAAAATGAAAATGTGTGATTTATCAGATAGGAAATTCAAAATAGTTGTTTTGAGAAAGCTTAGTAAATTTTGCATACACACACAAACGCACACACAGACAAAAAGCAACTCAGAAATTATCAGTGAAATTTAATAATGAGATTGAAATTATTTTAAAAATTATACAGAAATGCGGGAGATAAAAAATGCAATTGCTATACTTAAAAATGTATTAGAGGATATCAGAGCAGAAATGATAAAGCAAAAGAAAGAAAAAGTGGGTTAAAAGACAGGCTATTTGAAAATACACAGTCAGGTAAGAAAAAGAAAGAATAAAAAGGAAAAAAGAATGCTTATGATATCTATATGATAGCATCAAATAACAAATGTTAGTCATTAGTCTTCAGAAGGGATTAGAGAAAGAGAAAAAGGTAGAAAGCTTATTCAAAGAAATAATAGTACAAAAATTTCCAAACTTAGAAAAAGGTATAAATATCCAGTTACAGGAAGGTCCAGTATCACCAAGCAGTTACAATCCAAATAAGGACACCTTGAGGCGTATAATAGTTAAACTCTCAGCCGAGTGAGGTGGCTCATGCCTGTAATCCCAGCATTTTGGGAGACCGAGGCGGGTGGATCATGAAGTCAGAAGGTCCAGACCATCCTGGCTAACACAGTGAAACCCTGTCTCTACTAAAAATACAAAAACAAAATTAGCTGGGCGTGGTGGCAGGTGCTGGTAGTCCCAGCTACTCGGGAGGCTGAGGTGGGAGAATGGCGTGAACTGGAGAGGCAGAATTTGCAGTGAGCCGAGATTACACCACTGCTACCCAGCCTGGGTGACAGATTGAGACTCCATCTCAAAAAATAAAACAAAATAAAATAGTTAAACTCTGAAAGGTCAAGAACAAAGAGAAGATTCTAAAACCAGCAAGAGAGAGAAAAAAAAGGATAACATATAAAGGAACTCCAATAAATCTGGAAGGAGATTTCTCAGTAAATCTTTACAGGTCAGGTGGGAGTGGTATAACATGTTTAAAATGAAGAAAACAAAAACAAAAACCCCCTGCCAACTGAGAATACTGTAGCCAGTTATTCTTCAAATGTGAAGAAGAGAGATGAGGTTTTCCCAAGAAAATGCTGAGAGAATTCATCAATAACAGAGCTGTATTTCAAGAAATACTAAAAGGAGTTCTTCACTCTGAAATAAAAGGACATTAATATGCAAAATATTAGAAAGTATAACACTAATTGGTAAAGGTAAGTGCACAAACTGAGAATACTCTAATACTGTAACTGCAGTGCATAATCCATTTGTATTTCTAGTATAAAAATTAAAGATAAATCTATCAAATATAATAATGACAGCAACTTCTTAAGAGGCAACATAAAATGATGTAAATTTACACAATGAAATATCGAAATATGGAAGGATGAACTGAAAGAGTAGAGATTTTAAATTTTTTGCATTTTTTAGTTTTTGTTTGTTTCTATTTGTTTCTCTGTGATCAAAGGCAAATTGTCATTTATTTTTAATAACTTGTTATATTTATTAATTGTTTTTTGTAAGTCATAGGCAAATATCTATAGTAGATACACTAAAAATAAAAATGAAGAACCTAAAGCATAGTACCAGAGGAAATCAATAAGATACAAGGAAGACAGTAAGAAAAGAAGATAGAAGTTTCAAAATAACTGAAAACAAGTAGCAAGATACCAATAGTAGGTTTTTACGTATCAACAATAACCTCCATGGACTAAATTATTTAATTAAAATGCAGAGCAGCTGAATGGATTTAAAAAAAAAAAAAAAAAAGACCCAACTATATGCTGCCTACAAGAAACTAACTGTCCTATACTGACACACCAGGTGAAAGTGAATGTACAAAAAGGATATTCCCTGCAAATGAAAACCAAAAAGGAACATGAATTGCTATACCTAGATAAATTTGACTATGTCAAAATATTTTTTTAAAAAAAAAAAGGCTATTACATAATGATAAAGATGGCCAGTGGATATAACAACTACACATTTGCTAAGATTTTCTTTGTGACCTAAGGTATGGTGTGTCCTGGAGAATATATTATGTGCTGTTGAATAAAAGGTGTGTATTCTGCAGCTGTTATGTGAATGCTCTGTAAATTTCTGTTAGATTCATTTGGTCTGGAGTGCTGTCTGTCTCTGATGCTTCTTTGTTAATTTTCTGTTTGGATGTTCTCTTCACTGATAAAAGTAAGGATAATGAAGTTACCTATTTTTATTGTATTACAGTTGATAACTACCTTTAGGACTCTTAATGTTATCTTTATATATTTAGATGCTCCAGTGTTGGGTTCATATATGTTTATAATTGTTATATCCATGTGATGGTATAATTGTTATATCCACTGGCCATACATACATACCAACAAATTGGAACACCTAGAAGAAATGGACAAATTTCTAGACACACAACCCTTACCAAGATTGAATCATAAAAATAGCATATTTTAGCATACAAATAGGAAGTAACAAAATTGAAGCCATAAAAAGTTATCCCATATGAGAAAAGCTTAGTACCTGAGACTTCATTGTTAAATTCTACCAAATATTTAAAGAAAAACTAATACCAATTCAGTTCAAACTATTTTTAAAAATTGAAAAATAGGAAATAATTCTAAACTCATTTCACAAGGTCGGTGTTACCCAGATATCAAAACCAAGCTAGGATAAAACAACAAAAGAAGAAATTTATTTATCCCCAGATAAACAAAGATGCAAAAATTCCCAGCAAACATACTAGCAAACTAAGTTCAACAAAACATTACAAAATTGATTTACCCTGCTCAAATTAGATTCATCCCAGAGTTACAAGGATTTTTCAACATAATAAATTAGTTAAGATGATACATCACACTAACAGACTCAAAGACAAAATTCATGTAATCGTTTCAATAGATGGTGAAAAAACATTGAAAATAATTCTCTTCATAATACAAACTCTTTAACAAATTGGATATAGAGCAACATACCTCCGAACAGTAAAGGTCACATAAGACAAAACCACATCTAACATCATACTTAAAGGGGAAAAGTTGATAGCCTTTACTTCTGAGATAGGAAACAAGGCAAGAAAGTCCATTCTGACCACTTTTGTTCAACATACTATTGGAAGTTATAGCCAGAGAAATTTAGGTAAGAGAAATATATAAAGGACATTCAAATTAGAAAGGATGAAATTAAATTGTCCCTGTTCACAGATGACATGATCATATATACAGAAACCCTACAGACTCCACTAATCCATGGTTAGAAATAATAAGCAAATACAGTAAAGCTGCATTATTATAAATCAATATACAAAAATCATTAGCATTTTTATATGCCAATAGCAAACTATCTGAGAACAAAATTAAAGAACAAAATCAAGAAAACAATAACAAAAATAGGAAATACATTGAAATAAAACCCAAATGAATGGAAACATAGCCTATGTTCATGGATTGGAATAATTAATATTGTTAAAATGACCATATTACAGAAAAGCAATCTACAGATTCAATACAATCCCTATCAAAATACCAATGACATTCTTCATGGAAATAGAAAAATCAATTTTATCATGTATATGAAAAAAGTGGATTTCAAAGTAGAAAGTAGAATCGTGTAACCAAGAGGCTGGGGAGGGGAGAGGGGAGGGAAGAGGATGGAACTGGGAGAGGTTGGTTAATGAGTACAAAGTTGCAGTTAGACAAGAAGAATAAGTTCTGCCCTTCTATTACACTGTAAGTTTACTATAGCTAATAATAATGTAGTGTGTATTTCAAGGTAGCAAGAAGAGAATATGTCAAATAGTCTCAGTACAAAAAAAAAAAAATGTGTAAAATGGTGAATATGATAATTACCTGACTTTTTATACAATGCATACCTGCATCAAAACATCAAACTGTACCCCATAAAATGTACAATTATTGTGTGAATTATAAATTAAAATAATTAATAATAATATAATGAACTATTGATATATGTACCATAGATTAATCTCAACATCATTGAATAAATTAGAGATTGTACCAAATAAATACACATATACACATAATGTATGTGTATATATTACTTACATATACCTATATAAGTATATTTTTGTAAATAATATATAAAAATGTGTTTTTATAGAAGAAAAATAAGCTGAAATAGCTACAGTATCTGATATCTTCAATGGAAGATTAAATGTAACCTTATGTTGACTTTGATATATGCTATGGTGGTGCTAAATGAGAGATAAACAATCAGAGCTAAAAGTTCCATTTCTTTTGGTGCTGTGTATTTTTAGAAATACAGTTTAGTGTAATTATTTGAATATTCTGCTATTTGTAAATGCAAGTGATCAATTTAAATTATGTTCATAATATACACTTCACAGGCCAAATCTATTGATATGCTATGTATGCATCCATCCTATATGTATTTAAATACATTGTATATGTATAAGCAATATTTATTTATATATGTATAAATAATATGTATTATATATATAATATAGCTACATAATAGGTATACCTATCTATACATATACATATACAATACATATTTAGGCATTCCAAATGGTGGCTTTTAATCACATTTGAAATATCATATGGACTTTACATCATTAAAATTGTATTCAAGGATGACTATTTATAAGAAAGAAACAGAAAATAACAAATGTTAGAGATAATGTGGAGAAATCAGGCCTATTGCTCAATGTCTGTGTAAATATATAATGGCACAGAAACTATTGAAAACAGTACGATGGCTTTTCCAAATAGTAAAATAACTTAGCGATTTTACTTCTGCATATATACCCAAGAGTTGAAGATAGTGTCTTATAGAGAAATTTGTATACCCATGTTCAAAGCAGTATTATTCACAATAGCCAAAATCCAGACAGAGTCAACCCAAGTGTCTATCAAGTGATGACTAGATGAGGAAAATATGATGTATATATGCAATGGAATATTTTCCAGCATTAAAAGGAAGAAAATTCTGATATATGCCACAACATGTATGAACCTTGGGGACACTATGCTAAATAAAGTAAGTCAGTCACAAACAGACAAATATTGTATGATTTCACTTACTTGAGATACATAACATAGTCAAATCTGTAGTGACAGAAAGTAGAATGGCGGTTGTCAGAGGTCAGCAAGAAGGGGCCATGGGAGTTGCTGTTTAATGGACATAGAGTTTCAGTTTGCAAGAAGAGTTTTAGAGATTGGTGCACAGCAATATGAATGTATTTGATGCTACTAAACTGTACATCTAAAAGTACTTAAGATGGTAAATCTTGTTATGTATATTTTACTAAAATTAAAAACAGTCAATAATGAACAAAATAGTTCTTTAAATGTTAAAAAAAAAAATTGCCACCTAATCTAAAAAATTGTCATTGTTTTCCTATAACTTGTGATCTCAGAGAAGTCACTTTTTTCGGACTAAGTATTGATCCAAGAACAAAATGTAACACCTTAAAATCTTCAAAATATACATTCCCACAAAGCATCTGTGAGTGCACTGAAATTCTCAAGATTTTTTAGGGAGGTAGATCATGGCAAGAGAAAGCGCTGTTAAAGGTTTTTAAAGCAGAGTCCTTAAAATATCCATCAGCAGTTCAAAACTGTGTAACTGCACTCACCTCTCAATCTGTCTACACTTCATCGTGTCATCCTTTGTCTTCCTTCTTCCTCTTTCCTTTTCATGACATTAGGTTGTAAGAATTCTAGGAATCATGAACGATGGGTTATCTTTTAACACAAGTACTTATTACACCATTCTTTCAAGCAAAGGCTGTACTCTCTTCCTAAGATGAATATGATGATTAGAATTATTTCCCTCATAGCTCTTATAGAACAACTATATTATAAATAAAATATTGGCAAATGCCCTCAGCTATATAAGAAAAATACAACCCTATAAGATGTTTCAGAAATGTATTAGTCTGTTCTTGCACTGATATAAAGATACTATCCAAGACTAGGTAATATACAAAGAAAAGAGGTTTAATTGACTCACAATTCTGCATGGCTGGGAAGACCTCAGGAAATTTACAGTCATGGTGGAAGGTGAAGGGGAAGCAAGGGCATCTTACATGGTGGCAGGAGAGAAAGAGAGAGCACAGGGGAAAGTGCCAGACACTTATCAAACAACCATATCTCATGAGAACTCCCTCACTATCAGGAGAACAGTAAGAACTGTGCGATCCAATCACCTCCTACCAGGTCTCTCCCTTGACATGTGGGGATTACAATTTGAGATGAGATTTGGGTAGGGACACAGACCCAAATATATCATGTTTAGACATTAAATATTTGAAAATACGCAATATTGTATTTTTTAAAAGTAGATTCAGGGAATACATGTGCAGGTTTGTTACCTGGACATGTTCCATAAAGGTGAAATCTGGGATTTCAGTGTACCTATTATCTAAATAGTGAACATTGTATTCAATAGAAAATTTTTTTCAACTTCACATCCTTCCTGCCTCCTACCTTTTGAGTACTCAGTGTCTATCATTTCCCTTGGTATGTCTATGTGTACTCATTGTTTAGCTCTTACTAATTGATGATAACATGTGATATTTGAATTTCTGTTTCTTTGTTATTTCACTTAGGATAATGGCTTCCAGCTCTATTCATCTTGCTGCAAAAGACATGACTTCATCCTTTTTTATGACTGTGTAGTATTATATGATGCGTATATAACACCTTTTCTTTATGTAATCATACACAGATGGACACTTAGGTTGATTCTATAACTTTGCTATTGGGCATAGTGCTGCAATAGACATATGAGTGCAGGTTGTTCATTTTTTTCATATAATAACTTGTTTTCCTTTGGGAAGATACCCAGTAGTGGAATTGCTGGTTGAATAGTAGTTCTATTTTTAGTTATTTGAGAAATCGCCATACTGTTTTCTGTAAAGTTTATACTAATTTACATTCCCACCAACAGTGTGAAAGCATTCCCTTTTCTCCTTATCTTCACAACATCCATTGTTTTTTTTAACGTTTTAATAGTAGTCATACTGACTGATGTATGAGTTGGTGTCTCATTTTGGTTTTAATTTTCATTTCAATGATGATTTGATGCTGAGCATTTTTTCATATGTTTGTTGTCTGTTTCCTCCAAATATAAAATATGAAAGAATTACTAGAATTTCTTTGTAGAAAGAATTGTAGTCCATGTTATAGCAACATAATTTTTACATTATAATCAATTCATTACCAGTATTTTGCTTTATGTGAGAAAACAGGCACTTTCCCACCAAATAATAACAAAACTTGTATCTGCTATCAGTACAATTATTGAAAAATTTTGAGCATTCCTATTAATTTGTTTTGACAGCAGAGCAATTAAAAGTTTATAAAAATCTAAATGGTGGATGCAACCTATATTTTCAGATACTTGTTTATCTATTAAATTCAAGAGAAACAGGTGAACAATTGACCAATTATACCTGCTGGAGCAATAATTATATCATTAATTTTTGCCTGTTAATTCAGACTTCTAAAAATTCAATTTTCGTGTTTCATTTTTTATCCGAAATTATTATTTCTTTTGAAATAATATGATAGCTAACATTGATTAAGTATTGCTACGTTGGGGTTTGGCGAAGCACTTTATATCAGTAATTTCATAAGTAGATATTATCATTATCTATCATTGACACATTTTTAGTGAGTTTAAAAAAAAGTCTTGTTCACAGAGTTTTCTAGTTAGATTTTGAACATCCCAAATTAAAAATCCTGCCTTAATAATTCTGTTTTCCTATCCCCACTAGATTAAAAATAAATTATTTCTTTCACATGATAGATTTAAAGCCCAAATTTTATTAAATGTTATTGAAACTGATCAGAATAAATTTAACATTGTCTTTTACTTGAAGTGTGAGTCATTTACAATTTTTTATATTTACCTCAGTTCAGATTCTTACCATAGATGAATGAGGTACTGTTTTTGATATGAAATATTAAAGGAATAACGTGAAATGCCATCTTAAAAAAGAACTGCTTGTCCTCATCTAGGTAATACAGAAATTTGAAATTATCGTGAGTTTAAAGAGCGGCAAAATACTTTCTAAAGTTGTCCATCCACACTAAAGCTGTGAAGGAATTGTCAAAAACCTATGATACTTAATTTGAATTGCTCATGTTGGATGTCCACCATAGTGATGTGAATGTTCCTTCAGTATTCCTTCCTCTAATCATTGTCTGTGAAAGCAGTTTCAACTTCTATCTAGAACAGAAAGTACAAGTGATCGATATGGCGTACCGAAACCTGAAGAGCTTAGCCAGAAAACTAAAGTCTTTCATTTTATTTTTGATAGTAGCCCTGTTTACTTCAGAAACAATATTTTAGGCCTGTTGTTTTAATAATATTGACAACAATAATCTCAAGACTAACTCTAATCTTTGCCATAGGCTAGTGAGATGTTACAGTAAGATGATGATCTGATTTTATCCTCAAGTCTTCTAGCCACTTTTGTTATCCATGATCAGTCCAAACCCTTTAATTACAGAATATTAAGGCAGTTTCAATCTGTAATAAAAAGAAAGCTTTTATACACAAGCTGAATTCTGATGGTGCTTATTTACTGCATTTGGTAGGCAAGACCATCACTTATTTTTAACTCCAAAATCATTCTTCTCTCCAGAGCCCTCTTTCAATTAAGCATAGATGTACTTGCCTCCTTCTTTCTATTTAATTTTTCTTTGTCAGCATTAACACACTCAATATCTTAATTATTGAAATCCAACATTGGTTTTAGAGACACATCTTCTATAGTGGACCAAAGATCTCTTCCACAGGTTTTCCTGTTCAGTGCCAATTTAGGAATAGTCTAATTTTTGTATGCTTTGAATTCAATCTAAGTCATGAGATGACGTACTGAATAAATCCTGGTACATTGAGGCATGTAATGTGATGATACAAAGATATGACATGGTATGATATGATTGATATGATATAATTAATATATGAAATAATATGATATAGTGTGGCTGTTAGTATCTGGCCATGTAAAAGAATCAACACAGATAACTGTTTTAAACATCTCAAGATCTCTGGCTTCCACATGTCCTAACAATAAAAATTCAATATTTTAGATTTTCTTCTAAAGTGGTAATATTGTAACAGCTGCAGCCCTTCTAATTCTTCCCAGGTTGGATGATGTTCCTGATATAAATACTTTTCATTTTTCCTCCTCTTAGTTTGTCTAAATAATTGAAACCAATTTAAAAACTGTATGTTTGTTCTATAATCATATACAATTTATCGGAACAGCTTATTGAAATTTCTTTCTGGAATATTTGCTAGTGGGCCTAATAGTAATTTTAATAATGCCTTATGAAGATATTCTCTACACATAACATATATGATAAATGGCTGGCACACTGTCAAACTTAACTACTTTAACAAGAGAAATAAACCACTGTTGTGTGCTTTTTTTTTTTTTTTTTTTTTTTTAGGTCTTCAATTAGTTTTATCTTTTCAAGTTGTGTGCTTTTAATGTGAAAATTGGCATCTCGAAATAGATTAGCAATCACAGATGCAATATCCTCACATAATATGATAATTAAAACTGATTCAATATGGTTACAACAGTCATAGATGAAAGAAATATATTAAGACCATTAGTTAGTTTGTGTCACCAGGGTTTCAATTGACCTAGTTGGTCCAAATAGCAAATTATTATTTTCAAGTTTTGTATCATAAAGGGAAATATTTCTGACTTCAATTTCCTATGTTCCTTGAGATAATGTGTTAGTCAATTTTCACACTGCTGATAAAGACATTCCGGAGACCGGGTAATTTTAAAAAAGAATTTTAATGGACTCACAGTTCCACGTGACTGGGGAGGCCTCACAATTATGGTGGAAGACAAAAGGCAGTCTTACATGGCATCAGGCAAGAGAGAATCAAGAGTCAAGCAAAAGGGGAAGCCCCTTATAAAACCCTCGGATCTTATGAGGCTTATTCACTACCAAGAGAACCATATGGGGGAAGCTGCCCCCATTATTCAGTATCTCCCCACCAGGTCCCTCCCACAACACGTGGAAATTGTGGGAGCCACAATTCAAGATGAGATTTGGGTGGGGACACAGCCAAACCGTATCAGATAACATTAAATGTTTTTGGTCAGTTATTTTTTTTTTTCCTACTGTGTCAGTAATGGTATTTCTTTTTATATACATATAGAATATTTTTGCCTGTAATCCCAGTACTTTGGGAGGCCGAGGCAGGCGGATCACGAGGTCAGGAGATCCAGACCATCCTGGCTAACACGGTGAAACACCGTCTCTACTAAAAAATACAAAAAATTAGCCGGGCATGGTGATGGGTGCCTGTAGTCCCAGCTACTTGGGAGGCTGAGGCAGGAGAATGACGTGAACCCGGGAGGCAGAGCTTGCAGTGAGCTGACGTCACACCACTGCACTCCAGCCTGGGTGACCGAGTGAGACTCTGTCTCAAAAAAAAAAAAAAAAAAAGGATATTATTAATATATTTTACATATAACATACATAATTTTTAAAACTTAGAAAAAATTTCAGATTTACTGAATTATTAAAAATAGTGTTCCCATATACTCTATGCCCTGTTTCTCCAGTATTAATGCCTTAAGTTAGTGTGGTACATTTAACACAATTAGTGAACCTATACTGATACATTATTGTTAACTAAAGATCACACATTAGTTAATCCTATATCCTCAGTATTCCCTCAGGTTCTTTTTGTCTTCCAAAATCCCATACAGGGTACCAAATTACGTTTAATATTCACGTACGCTTTAGCTACTCTATATTTGTTTCCTAGGGCTGCTAAAACAAATAACTATCTGTTGGGTGGCTTAAAACAACAGAAATGTATTCTGGCACTTCCAAAGCCTACAAGTCCAAAAACAAGGTGTCAGCAGTACCACACTCTCTCTGAAGTTTCTAGGGAAAAATCTGTTCCATTTCTTTCTCTTATTTTTAGGTTTTGCCTGCATTTGTTAGTGTTTTGTCAACTTGGTGTTTAATGTACCTCAGTGTACATTAAATATTCTTGGTCAGTCTATTTTCTAATATATTCATATTGGCATTTCATTTTATATCTAAAATATATATAAATGGATGCAGCCCTCTAATCTCTGCCTCCACTGTAACCTGACATTCTCTCATTTGTCTATTTCTCTTCTCTTCTTGCTATAAGGATACCTATCAGATTATATTTTTCTCTAGTGTACTAAGTTGGAAACTTAGGTTATTTTATAACCTTCCTCTTTTCTGATACGTGATTTGAATGTTATAAATTTCCCTGTAATGACTGTG
Organism: Macaca thibetana thibetana; assembly: GCF_024542745.1. Lineage (NCBI taxonomy): Eukaryota > Metazoa > Chordata > Mammalia > Primates > Cercopithecidae > Macaca > Macaca thibetana. The sequence continues at coordinate 28,456,247 of NC_065590.1, forward strand.
TTCTCACATCCTACAAATTTTGATGACTTGTATTTTTATTACCATTTACTTCAAAACGCTTTTTACTTTCTTTTTACCTCTGTGCTATTTAGAAATATGTTGTGTAATCTCCAAATATTTGGTTACTCTCTAGCTATCTGTCTGTTATTAATTTCTAGTTTAATTTTGTTGTGGTCTGTATAATATCTATTCTTATGTACTCTGTATAATATCTATTCTTTTAAATTTGATAAGATATGTATTAGGGCCCGAATATGGCTTTAATAAATATTCCATGAGAGCTTTAGGTGGGTATGTTTTTTGTTATGTTGGATGTGGTAGTGGCTAGATGTTAATTAGATTTATTTTTAAAGAATACTGTACAGATCAGCTATATTCTACTAATTTTAGCTTAATGGATTTATCAATTACTGAAAGAAAAATGTTAAAGTTCCAACTATAACAGATTTGTCTCTGTCATCTACGAGTTTTATCAGTTTTTGCCTCATTTTTTTTGATACTTTATGATTAGTTATATACACATATAGAATTATTACATCTTCCTGGATAATTGATCCCTTTATCATCATATAATACCTGTCTTTGTTCCCAGTAATCTTTACTGATCTCAGCTTTCCTTTTCTAAAATTAATACTGGTTTTTAAAACAGTGGTGGCTTCATACAACTTTCTTCATCTTTTACTTTTAACTTTTATGAGTATTAACATTTAAAGTTGGCTTTTGTAAGCAAATTTAGCTGGATCATTTCCCTCCTCTTATTCACAATATATCATTTAATTGGCATATTTAGACTATTTACATTTAAAGTGATTGTTAATATAGTTTTATTAATATCTACAATATCTCTGCTATTGATTTTGATTTTGTTTCTTCTCCCTTTTTTGTGCCTTCTCTACTTTTAATTGAGTATTTTATATGACCCCATTCTATCTCCTTTAGCATAAATTATACTAAAGGATAATACCAGGGTATTGGTAATTACCCTAGATGTTGCAATTCACATTTTAACCTAAATAAGTCTATCTCCAAATAACACTATACCTCTCCACAATCAGTACCTCATACAGATAATTCCCAATTTCTCCCACCCTTCCCTTACACTGTTGCTATCAATCATTTCATTTACTCTTATGCTACCATCACACAATGCATTGATACTATTATTGTATTACCAGTTATCTTTAGATTTTATTAAAATAATTGAAATAAAATGTTTTATTTTACTTTTTTTTCTCTCCTAAACGCTTTCTTTCTTTACAGAGATTCAAGTTTCTGACTTATGTCATTTTCCTTATGCTGAAAAAATATTTTAATATTTCTTGCAGGACTGAAAAGATGTAAAAATGGGAGTAACGATTTAAAAACATTTTACATATTGAAGCCGAATTTGGAATTCAGTTAATTCTTAAGCAGATAATTTGCAGAATCTCCCTGCTTCTTTAAAAGTTTTATATTTCTCCAGTTTATCTCAGTGTTTCTTTTTCTTGGTCTATGTGTTTCTTACATGACCTTGTAAATATATCTAAATATCTCCATCTATATATGTTGTTGTTTGTTTTGTTCTGTTTTTGGAGTCATGGTCTCATTCTCTTTCCCAGGCTAGAGTACAGTGGCATGAACATGGCTCACTGCCAACTTGGCCTCCAAGGCTCAAATGATTCTCCTGTGTCAGTCTCCAAAGTAGCTGGGACCACAATTGTAAGCCACCATGCCTGGCTAATTTTTAAAAAATTATTTGCAGATACGAGGTCTCCCTATATTGCTCAGGCTGGTCTCGAACTCCTGGGCTCAAGCAATCCTCCCACCTTGGTCTCCCCATAGTGTTGGTATTAAAGGTACGAGCCATCACACCTGGCCTTATATATCTGCTTTTATTGAAGAAAGAAAGACTGCATTGGTTACTTTATTTATTGGCACAATTTTTCTCTGTTATTAGGTAGGTATTTTCTGCCCTCAAACTATTCTAGATGAATTAGAATATCTAACTGGGGCTCTATCAAAGGGTCATGGATCAGTGGCATGGCGGCTCATGAATTTCCATTTTTTGAAATTTATTTTCATTATGTATTGAAAAATTACAGTTGTATATATTTATGGGGGTACAAATTAATGTTATAATTTTTAAACATAATAAAGAATGATTAAATCAAGCTAATTAACATATCTATCACCTCAAATATTTAACATTTTTTTGTGATGAGAACATCTGAAATTTACTCATAAATCTTCAAAAATTGAGAGGTTGGCATTTACACTGAATCTCTTCAAATGCTAGAATGAGGAGATAATTATTCTAGTGATGCCAGTACCATACCAACAATATTATTTTTTGAAGGTAGTTAGTTGCATTTATTTTTTAAAATCTCCCTGATATTTTTCTAAGTAATAAACAGCATTGTAGTAAACTTCTGTCGACAGACTTCCAACTAATGGAACTGTTTTTATAGCATTTTCACATTCCAGACTCATACCATCAGTCATCTCTTTTAGGTTTCTATTCCTTCAGTTATTCTCTCTCCTACTAGTATTCAGGACTTCAAGAACTATGGTTTGAATAATCTGTTAGCAAGCTTAATCTCTTTTTCAGCTTTTGGAAATGTGCTTATCATTCTCATCTCATCTCTGCCTCCATACCTCCCCAAACATCCCATTCCTATTTCCACGTCACTTCATTCTCTCTGCTTTCAGGGATTTTTCCACACTTTTATACATTTTCTGTCATATTTTACACAGAGTTAAGTTGAATAGAAGCAAAAGGACTTTGTGGGTTTTTTTCTCAGAATGCTTTTGTGACTCAACAGAAATTCAAATGATGTTATCTGAACACTTTTTGTTTTATAATTAAGTCACGTTATATAGTTACAGCCAAAATTATCTGGTCCGAAGTTGGATAAGAAAGAAAATAATGACACTTGCTGGAACCTTGACTCTATGATACACTATATTTCCTGTCTTCAAAAATATTAACATAGAATCACATATTCTATCTCCTGTTATATTATTGTTGTTTGTGCACATTTAGTTTCCTCCACTTGTGGCTGCAAACCTCAAAGATAAACGATAGCAATGTGCACACATATATTACCTTTCTTCTTAGGTTGCAAGTTCTTGAGGTATTAGAACACACACTCTCCATATCTGCAAACTACACAGTGCCCATTAAAAAAATTTAATATTGATAACATTTCAAAGGGGTATGAAAAGAATTGAAGCATTAAAAGCAGCCTGTTAAAATCTATACTGATATGGTCTGATCACATTAAGTTTTTAACTCAAGCTCCTCTAAATAGAGATATTTTCTGCAGTATACACAGAAAGAAGTAATTCTAAATCACAACGTTCTTATCCTTCTAATATTAGATTTTCTTCAACGATTTTGCTTTTCCCTCAATAACTCCTGCCCCTCTGTTTTTCCACCTCTGGTGCAGAGAGCAAGATGATTCCATTGGATTAACTTCATATAGACCAACATGCCTGATAATAGATGTAATATTCGTGATCCCTCTTTGGCTCCAAATTTACTGCTGCTATCTTTAGATATTTATCCTTATAGACAAAATTATAGAAGTTGTGATTTGCTTTCAGACATCATCTAAATGTATCTGATGTGCCCAATAGACACCTTTTTGACCTCCTCCTGCTCTGGTCCTAGAACACAAAGCCTGGGACTTGCTGGTCCATTTCTCCCAACTCGGTAACACTGTAATGTTTTCAGTGACTCTTTTACTTCTAAAAACCCATCAGAGAAACTGGGGCTCACTTGTTTTTAGCTTGCTTATTTCACTATGTCTAAGGGAACAAGGTTGAATACCACCATAAGCTAAATTATTATGTCCAGATCTGGAAAATAAAAAGTTAAAGTAGTCTCTTATTTATTTACTCAAAAAAAAGAAAAAAAAATGTAGCTTGCTTTGAACATTTTGTTTAAATGAAAGAGGAGTATAAACATCATTTGGTGTGATTATACTTCTCCATTTGGCAAAATAATCAGAAACAACTTTCATTAAGAGATGTTTCATGTTCCTATACTCATCAACCAAAATGAATAAATCAGAAATAATTTAAAATGTCTTTGAATACACATGCAAGCCTTGAAGAACTGAGTTACACACACACACACACAGACTCATACACATACACATATTTTCTAATATGGCTCAAGGGCAGAAAATTTAGTCACAACACTAAAGAGCTAACAGTGAAAGAGCTAAAAAGATTCAACACTCTGGAATGCACAGAAAAGGCTTAGATTTCTCTTTTCCTATGTTCTTTATTATATAGTAGCTTCTATTTCTTTTTTTTTTTTTTTTTTTGAGACGGAGTCTCGCTCTGTCGCCCGGGCTGGAGTGCAGTGGCGCGATCTCGGCTCACTGCAAGCTCCGCCTCCCGGGTTCACGCCATTCTCCTGCCTCAGCCTCCCGAGTAGCTGGGACTACAGGCGCCCACAACCGCGCCCGGCTAATTTTTTGTATTTTTAGTAGAGACGGGGTTTCACCGTGGTCTCGATCTCCTGACCTTGTGATCCGCCCGCCTCGGCCTCCCAAAGTGCTGGGATTACAGGCGTGAGCCACCGCGCCCGGCCAGTAGCTTCTATTTCTTAGAACTAATGGCCTGTATAACTGGAATAATTGTAAAAACTTTGGCCTTCCTTATAGATGAAGTTTTTCCGAGTGTGGACCTCTTATTTTGATAAAAAGAGACTTCTGGATCATATATTCCCTTCCTCAGCCCAGTTCTCCAGAAGGAGGTCATTTAGGGGTTAAGGCCAAATAACTGTATTCATTAGTGGTCTTTCAGCAACACATTGCTCTCAGGAATATGTGGTGAAGGTAGTTTTCTATTGCCCTGTAATAAATTACTACAAATTTAGCAGCTGAAAATAGCATGTATTTATAATCTGGAAGTTTCCATGAATAATGAGCCTGGGCAGAAGTTACCTGGGTTTTCTGCTCAGGGTCTCACGGGATGCAGTAAAAGAACTGACTGGGCTGCTTTTTCATATCAAGGCTCGACTGAGGAAGAATCCACTTCCATGCTTATTCAAGTTTGTTTCAGAATTCCTTTCCTTTTAGGTATATGACTGAGGCCTCCAGCATTTTCCTGACTGGCTAAAGACTACACTCAGATCCTAGGGGCTACCATAGTTTCTAGAGGCTTCCAGCAGTTCCTTGTCACGAAGGACTTCTTAACATGGCATTTACTTCATTAAACCAGCAGGGATAATCTCTCTCTTCAGCCTGCTTAGATGAAGTCAAATAACATCATGCAATCAATCAAGTGATATCTAGTAACCTTTGCTTTGTAATGTAACTCTATCATGTGGCTGCCATTCCGTCACCTTTGCCATGTTAGACTGGATAGAAACAAGCCATAGGCCCCACCTGTCTGCAAGGGGAGGCATTATACAGGGTGTGAATATGAAAACACTTAAGTGTTTGTCTGCCACCTCCTGATTGGGTTGGTATCATCAATACTGCATCCTGATTGTTTCTCTTTCCATCAGAAGTTTTCCTATCATTTGCTGTACATCATCAATTTGAGGTCAATGTATACATAACACATTATAATTTATGAGAGGGAGCTTTCGAAAAGCAGGATAAATAATTGACAAAATCACACACGGAGGGCAACATTTCAAAATTGGGGCAAAATGATGTGGTTGGACTGAGATATTGGCAGGACGCTTAGAGTGAAGACATATCTGCATATCTAGTGCATTTTTTACACTATCGGTAATCTATTTGGAAGGGAATTGGATTAGTTTTAAGGACCAGGGCAGCCTCAATTCAGGGATGCACAGTTTATGTGTACAAGTATTTGAACTGATGGATGATATATTGTTTACTAATCAAGCTACCTGTTTTTTATTCTTTTACATAATGACAGCTGAGACACTGAATGGCACCAAGTCTTCAATATTCTCATATATATTTATGATTTGAAATATAAATCCCAACATAATATATTTAGGAAAATAATATTTTTAAGAAATAAACAGATAAAATTAATGTGAAAAATACTATGTATACTTTCTGTATTGAGAAGATCAGGAAGAAATGGAATTATCAGAAAGCTAAGCATCAAGGAAAAAGTTAGAAGACCTGTTTTTGGAACACTTTATCTCAAAGAATTAGATTTGCCAAGAGGCAAAAGGAAAGCCACAGTTAGCAAATTAGAAAAAAAAAAAAAAAAGTCTTCAGAATTTTGTAGTGAACAAAAAGAAAAGCTCAGACTTTGAAAAGAGGACATCAGAAACTCAGGAAGATATAGGATCAACTTAAAAACAAATTTTGATCTTGTGGTCAAGACAAAACTTCTAGGCTAGAAAGAGAAAAGAGGATCCAACAATTCTTTTAACCTACATGTGGTAGAAGAAGAAAGAGACCAACTTGAGAAAGAGGTAAAATTTTTTAAATATAGATAAACTTTCATAAAGAAGGCAGATATACAGTATGTAGAACTGAAATGTAACAGAAAGTTTCTGCTACATAAAAATACAGTGGGCATATGCATGCTGATGCTGCTTTCAGTAAGAGAAGTTTCTTCATGGCCTTGGATATTCAGGTACACAAGTGTATAAGGAAGCACACATGGAATATGCTGCTTCCTACAGCTTTAGGATACACAACAACAGCATTCCCAATTCAGTAATTTGTTGTAGTGAGTACCAACTAGGAAATGTTGAAAATTAAATGTTAAGTTTCTTCAGATATGCTGGATGTAAAGGCTGAAGGAATTGAGAGCCAGAGACGACAGCGTTGCAAAAATAGAAGCAAATGGAAAAAAAAAAAAAAAAAAAAAAAAAAACCCAAAAATTCCTACCAATATTTTTAACGGTAAAATTAGCCATGGGTGTCTATTATCAGAAATGCAATACTTTGGACATTGAAGAGTAGATAGTTAGAAATATGAGTTATCCTGTTAAAGAAAGAGACAGAGAAAGAGAAAGAAAGAGACAGAAAGAGAGAATTTCTGGGCAGAAAAAATACCTATTAAATCTTGGAAATAAAAGGAAGGTAAAAATGAAAGTAGATATGAAAAGGGAAATTAGGCAACTTTCATATTGAGGATCATACGATGAAAAATATTGCACACATTTAGGACCATACTGTTACGGGATCTCTGGGGTGTCGATTTTTCTGGCCGGAAATTTCTGTGGCTGTGGCCCCTTTGCCTGAATTCTAGTCCTGCATCCAGGAAAAATGAAGTATACAGACAAGTGAAGGGTGAAGAAGATGAAGAAGAGTTTTATTTAGTGTTAGAACAGCTTAGAGGAGACCCACAGTGGGTAGCTCCTCTCCACAGGCAGATCTTCCCTTGGAGTGTTCAGCTACACTCAGTAGAGAGTAGGCCCTCTACTCCTCTCAGCAGAGAGGAGGCCCCGCATCAATACTAGGGAAACTGACCTCAGCATCACATACTCTTACATTTTGTCAAAGGAAGGTAAGCTATACCAATGGTAAATTTCTCCCCTAGATATGAAAATATTAGTGTTACATTTTAGATATTTAATGATAAATTACTTCAAATTGAGGGTCTTTCTTTCTTTCTTTCTTTCTTTAAAGAGAAGAGGTCTAAATGTGTGCCAAAGCTGATCTTGAACTCGAGGCTCAGTCTCCTGAGTAGCTAGGATTACAGGGGTGCACCATCACACCAGGCTCTGAGTTTTTAAATTCAGAAGAAAGTTGGGTACACAAGAGAAGCTGAATCTATTGAGATATTCTTCTTCTCCTTCCCTATCCCCTCTTATTTTCCTGGCCCCTCTCCTTGTCTCTCCTTCTCATTCTCCTCCTTTTTCCTTGTACATCCCATCTTTCCTAAGTGATATTCAATGTGTGTGATTGGCAGACACAATATAGGTCTAATAGCAACAAGTACTAAATTCTGACTTACATATTTTACTCAGAGAGGGGTATTTTGCTTATTTTTTAAATAACTGAAATAATGTTGTTTGCTTCTTGGCTATTTTAATGTAATATTTGACACATTGACTAATGTGTCAATTAGTATATGACACACATGGGTATGTGTCATATCCCAACAGTCATCACCAAGATCGATGTCATGGAGATTTTCCCTTCTGTTTTCTACCAGAAGTTGTATGGTTTTGCAAATCGTGCTTCAGTCTTTAATCCATTTTGAGTGAATAGTTGTGTATGGTGTAAGATAAGGATTCAAACTCATTTTATTTGTGTGAATATGTGGGTACCTAGTGTTCCCAACATCATTTATTTAAAAGACTATCTTTTTTATTGTGTATTTTTGACACCTTTGTGGAATATTATGACCTTTGACCTGGAAGCACCTGCTTCAAGTTGCCCGGCCTTTGCAGACCAAACCAGTATACATCTTACACGTATTGATTCATGTCTCCTGTCTCTCTATAATGTACAATCAAGCTGTACCTCCACCACCTTAGGCTCATGTCTCAGGATATGTCATGACGTGTCCTTAACCTTGTCATAATAATCTTTCTAAATTGATTGAGAGCTGTGTCGGATAATTTTAGTTCACAAGTCTTTTAATATGCTGTTGAGTTTAATTTGTGAGTATTTTGTTGAGAAGGTTTGCATGTGTTTATCAGGGATATTGGCCTGTAATTTTCTTTTCTTGTAATTTTCTTGTCTGGCTTTGGTATGAGGATAATGCTGGCTTTGTACAATGAGTTTGGAAGTGTTCCTTTCTCCTCATAGATTAAGTGACTATGTTTCAAGTGATATTTCTTGATATTCACAATAGTATGTTTACACCAACATAGATATTGGTATTAATGTAAGTGAACCATGATTTTTACAATGAATTCAATAAGAGCACGTCTGAATAAATGTTTAATCCAAATCAGTGGTGATTTTTCTAGTAGTATTGTAGAAGACTATGAAAAGTAGCTTACTGTGTTATTAAAATGTATTTACATATTTAAATAAGTGGAAGTATAATAGTGAGAACTGATATTATGTTCCCTGTGGGAAGAGAATTGCCAGATTTGCAAAACAAAAATAAAAAATAGGTTTTAGGCCTAATTGACAATTTAAATATTGTCATGTTTGAAAGATTAATTGTTGATCCTCAGATGCTTAGGAGTTTAGCTGAGGAAGCTGTTTTTTTATATCCTTAATAAGCAGTTAATGGCCCACAACAGAAGATGGAAAATCTCCCATCAGTCTAATACTGTATGGGGTTTTCCCTTATTGCTCTACTATGTAATTTTTTAAAGTATGTTAATTGAGTTTTCTACTTCTCTCGAGGGAATCTTAAGATACAAACACATACATAAACAAACAATCAAACAAACAAAAACTAGACTGAATCTGCCAGTGTTTCCTTTAGTCCCTAGTAGGTCTTATTATTTTGTGCTTGCATTAATTTTAGTGGTTTTTTACTCCCTAGTTAATTATTAAATATAACAAACAAATCTATATTCCCCATTTATGCCAACAACAGTAAAGTATTATCATGTAGGTATTATTTTTTTCTCTCAACACTTTGGGAAGAAAAGACTTTCATGAACATAGTTATGCCTATTTCATCTTCTAAACATCTTGACCTCTTTTCTTGTAAAATAACTCATTGAAATTAATCAAATTAATTATGTATTTTTCTCTTACTGTTTATATTTGATACAGATGGAATTGATACATTTGGTTAGAAACTGAGAAAAACATATTCCACAGGACCTAATTAGTTTTCAATATTGTACTCAGATTTACATGATAAAAAATTCAAAAAGAAAAATCAGTATACAAAGAAAGGTTTGAGACATTCAAAGAAACAATATCAATCTGAGGGAATAGAGATAATATTCCCTTATGAAACTGACATACCATTAGAAAGAGGTCCAAAGAGCTGGATAATAATCTTAAAAACGTATAATTTGTATTTGTTAATGAGATTTGATATGGCATGTCATCTTTGACATGGGCATAATTGGAGATCAGAGAATGTTGTCTTATGAGCTGAAATGAAATATAACAGAGAGGGAAAATAGCACTTTGTGTCATATAGAAATCCACATCAGTGTGTTGTCAAATGTTAGCCAATACTAGTGCTTCTCATTTTATCTCCATTATCATATGTTTTATTTTGGGGTAGCGACATCTTTTGAGTGAGTGAGTATGTTTTATTAGAGGACAAGCAATCTTACGTCCTTGATTATTTACTTAAGTTGTTTATTAAGCATTGGCACTAAGAAATACCTTTAAGGATATGTGTCCACAAACAATTCGTCTTTTACTACCTTCATATGAGCATCCATAATGTGCCAGATATTTTGCTAGGAGATGAAGCAAAAGTAATGGTCATAACATACAAAGTGTCTGTTCTTGTGGGGCTTACATCTCATTGAAAGAAACAGATAATGAATAAACAAATAAATATATACTATTTATATCATTTTGGTAGACTTAATAATGCCCCTTCAAAGATATTTTTATCCTAATCCCTGGAAACTGTGACTATGTTACTTTACATGGTGATAGGGACTTCTTAGTTGTGATTAAATTAAGGATTTTGAGAAAGGAATTATATCCTTAATTATTTAATTAGGCCCAATATAATTACAGGAATCTCTATAAGAGGCAGGAACTAAGGTAGGATAGAGAGAAGCAGAAGGAAGCAGAGTCAGAGAGGGATGATACACCACTGGCTTTGACAACGGAGAAAGGAACCATGAGGCAAGGAACAGCAGCCTGTAGGAACAAAATGGCTCTAAGTAAGAAAATGATTCTCCCTTAGATTCTCCAAAAGAAACACAAGTTTGCTGATTTGGTTGTAGTCCTGTGAACCTAATTTCTGGGAGACTTCTGACTCCCAGAACCAAAAGAAAATAAATGTGTGTTAAAGCACCGCATTTGTGGTAATTTGTTACAATCAGATTTAAATGATAGTAAGAAAAAATTAGACATGGTACAGAAATATAAAACATACCCATTTTAAATAATATGAGCAAGCAAGAAAGAACTTTCTGATAACATGTCATTAGTGTAGATGCATAAATGAAGAAGTGAAACACATAGCTACAACTATGTTCTGTGACAAGATAGTGCAACGTCCCTGAAGCCTGGTTGGTTGTATTCTAGGAATATACACAGTACCATTGTGGCTAGAATATAGCAGCTTCGATGAAACAGAAAGGAGATACAGAAGAGAAGGGAGGGAAGCCAGAGCATTCAGGAACCCATGGACCATACTAGGAACTTTGCTTTTTTGTATGTATATGGGATTAGACAATGCTGAGATGTTTTCAGAGAAGCCATGACATGTAACAAGATTTCCTTAGGTGCTCTGTGAAGAAGAAACTATAGGATCCAAGAGGCCTGCCTGGTGCCACTGTCTGGACAGGAATTAGACAAACATGATTTTTATCCATATAAAAGCACTTTTATTTGTGTTTTTTAATATATTCTGATTTAACAAAGCCAGTGTAAATCCTTAATTAATAAAAACAACATTTAACATTTAATTCGGTACATGTATTAGAGTACAAAATGCATTAACTTTTCATTCATTCATTCATTATCTACAAATGGATAAACAAAATCTGGTATAGACACAAAACAAAATATTATTCAGACTTAAAAAAGAAGAAAATTACACCATGTCTTAGTCCATGTGTCCTGCTATAACAAAAATACCACAGACTAGGTGCATTATAAACAACAGCAATTCATTTCACACAGTTCTGGAGACAGAGAAATTCAAGATCAAGGTGCCAGCAGATTTGCTATCGCTTCCTGGTTCACACATGACCATCTTCTCACTGAGTTCTCACATAGCAGAAGAGACAAGGGAGTTCTCTGGGGTCTTTAAAATAAGAATATTAATTCGATTCTTGAGGATTCCACCTTTTGATCACTTTCTAATACCATCACTTTGGGAAAATGATTTTCAACATACGAATTTTAGGGGGACATAAACTTTCAGCCTATAGCAGGCAATGTAAAACAACATGGATAAAACTTGAAGAAATTACGCTAAGTGAAAAATGTCAGGTATTGTAGCACAAATACTGCATGATTTTACTCTTGTGAAATATTTAAAAAATCAAACTCATAGAAGCAGAGAATGGAATGGTGCTTACCAGAGGTCAGGCAGGAGAGTTCTCATCCAATGGATATAATGTTTCATTTACACAAGATAAATAAGTTCTAAAAATCTGCTGGATATCATCGTGTATCTAGTTAAAAGCACTGTATTATGCATTTTAAAATTTTGTCAAGAGGGTGGATCTCATGTTAAATCTTCTTGACAATTTTTTTAAAGTAAAACTCTGTTGGCATATTTTATAGTGTTGTGTTTGAAAACATATTTCCGACATAGAACAGAAACTTCATCAACATATTAGCTTTAATGAAAGACTTGATACATAAAAAAATCAATAATTAAATCTAACATAAAACATCTACTCCTCAAGTACAATAATCATATTTATGTGTACTGAAATATTTTCTGTTTTTAGACAAGAATTCAAAAGACACAGAAAGCTATTATTAAAATATTTACTTTATTAAAATATTAGAATGACATATTATTCTCAAAATTACATTTTATTTTTCCTCCATTGATTTATTTTTAAAATAGTCCTGTAATCTGAGATGAATCTATGATAAAAATATTTTGCCATATCCTACATATACCTCTTTAAAATTTCTTTTGAAATGACCACACACACACACACACACACACATACACACACACATATACACACACACATACAGTAAGAGTTATAGTAGTAATATCAGCAATATCCTTAATTTACATGGAATGATGGAAGGAGCTTTGGGAAATATTTACAAGATTAGTGCTGTCAAGTATATATTTGAGACATCAAGCTGAAGTAGTTTGGAGTAGTCCTGGGGGGGTAAAGGGAAGACAACAATTGGAAGAGACCCATGCATTTTTGCAAAAGGAAAACTTGCCATAAACATCAAGATTGACTAACAGGTTTATAAATGAAGGAGATTTGTACTACAGTTGGAGAGGCATAAACCTTTAACATGGCCTGGTGGAAGTGGTGTTTAGCAAGCTTCTAACACAATCTCAATTTCTTCCCCTCCCTTCCTTATTGTACTCATGGAAAAGAATTCCCTGATTTCAGGTTATACTTAAAGTGTGAGAATTTATACTCTGAAACCTGATGGGCAGAGTGTTTACATAAATTATTTGAAATTCTTCTGTATAGGAAATTTGGTTATCCTCCTCCATTTATTTGCATAGTCAATCATGCATTTATATCAGTATAAACCCTTGGAAACTTATTGTATATTTTGGTCAAGGCTTCTGTAACCAGTACCTAAAAACGTGAAAGTGGCTTTGAACTGGGTAATTTAGGTAAAGGCTTGGGAATATTGAGGGTGGGATCACTGCCCCAGTGGTTCTAAAAGGAGAACACTGAACCAAGGATTGTTCTCAAGACTTGAAATCTAATGAAACTTGCTTTGCTAAGTTTTGAACTTGCTTAGAACCTATCATCTTTTTCTTGCCTCTGATTTATCTCTTTTAGGATAAGAATGTCTATCCTATGTCTGTTCCACAGTTGTATTTTAAAAGCATACTACTTTTTTGATGTCACACGTTCACAGCTGCAGAAGAATTTTGTCTCAGAATGAACAGTACCTTGAGTATCACACACATCTGATTTAGATGATATTTAAATTTTGGAATTTTGGCTTGAGAGTTGATGCTGATATGAGTTGAGTCTTTGGGGCTGTTGGGATGGAATGAATGTATTTTTCATATAAGAATATGAATTTTGGGGGACAGGACTACAGTTCACTATGGACTGAACTGTGTCCCTCCAAATTTCATATGCTGAAGCTATAACTCCCAAGATTAGTGTTGGTTGTATTTGAAAATAGGGCCTTTAGGAAATAATTACGGTTAAATGAGGTCATAAATATGGAGAATTAATCTGACAGGATTTGTGGCCTTATATTAGGACTATATGTGGCTTTATATAGGTTTGTGTAAAAGTAATTGCAGTTTTTGCCATTAAAGGTAATGAGAAAATCCTCAATAACTTTTGCACCAACCAACCTAATAAGCAAAAGTTCTCTCTCACTCTCTCTCTGCCATGTGAGTACACAGGGAGAAGTCATCTGTCTGCAATCTGGGTACAGACCAATCTCCAGTAACCAGACTTTGCTGGGCCTTCATTTTGGACTTTCCAGACTCCAAACTGTGAGAAAATGAATCTTTATTGTTCAAGCCATTCAGTCTATTTTGTTATGGCAGCCCTAGCCAACTAATACAGGTTTATAACCCAACACAACATAATGTATTTTATGCTCAAATTATTCTAGCTTTGGCCATTGGGAGCTCTTTCAGGTGACTTCAGTATCCTTTTTAAATAGTCTCATTACTGTGTGAGGTAGGGATGTATGCGGTTTGTGTAGGTGTGTGTGTGTGTGTGTGTATCTGTGTGTGTGTGTCTGTGTGTCTGTGTGACCACATGCTAAATATAACCTTACTTTCTGGCATTATAACATACTTCAGGCTCATAGTACATATTTTATGTTCTGCCAAGTCTTAGAATAATTCAGTCATTTCTGCGAGAAGATTTGGTACTTTGTATTGAATATTAGTATTAGAAATAAGCATTTCCTTAATAATATGTTCTATGTTCCTATGCTAGTTTAATTCTAGGCCCTATCAGCTGATAGATTAAAAAAAATGTACTTATAGCCTCTGTACACTCACCTGAACATGAGTTCATAGTGATGTCACCAACTGTAATTAATTACCATGTGTATCATTCTAGCTTCTTCCCCTTATATGCAACTTCCCCTTTCAACTGTGAAAAAAAATGGTTCTTACCATTCACCATCCATTATTTAATTGTTAAATTCAAGTACACACATACGGTGGTAAAATGGTGGTAAAAGAATTGATAATCTATACATCCATGGGGAACAACTTTATTAACTACAATATAGTATTTATATCCAGTTTATTTTGTCTTGAGTCTTACACACTCCTTTCATATCAAAATCAGAATTATATACCACAACCAAGTGGGGTTTACTCCAAGTATACAAGAATAGGATAGACAATTTTAAAGATGTTTACATGTTCTTGTTTAAACTGAAAATCTCTCATATAATTTTAATTTTTATGATGTTGAGAATATTTACTATGTTTTTCAACCATTTGTACATAGGGTGTGTGCGTGTGTGTGTGTGTGTGTGTGTGTTTAAAAAAAAATTAGTCAATGGAAAGGAGATAATATTTGAAGTATATATTATTGATAAAGGACATGCAACCAAACTAAACACAACAGGTCAGTAAGAAAAAGACAAATAATCCAATAAAAAAAGATGTTCTTGATATAATTTATTTCTCCACTATTCAGACTTATTTACCACATATACAAAATATCACCTCATGCCTGGTGCTGTGGCTAATTATTGCCTGTAATCCCAACACTTCGTGGGGTGAAGGTGAGACAATTGCTTGAGCCCAACAGTAAAGACCAGCCTGGGCAATGTTACAAGATCTTGTCTCTACAAAAAAACAAAAACAAAAACAAAAAAACACTTAAAAAAAAAACTAGCCAGTGTGGTGATGTGTGCCTGTGGTCCCAGCTCCTTGAGAAGCAGAGACAGCAGTGAGCTATGCCACTGCTCTCCAGCCTGGGCAACAGAGTTAGACCCCATCACTAAAAAAATAAATAAATAAAAATAAGCAAATAAATAATCTCCTAAATCTATTCACTTATCTTATTCTGCACTTTTATTATCTAATACAAAATGTTGTCATCTTTTACATGAACACTATCAATTGCCTGTAAATTGTTTCCTTTCTTCCAAGCTGAATCCACAAATTTTTATCCTCTGCAGTGAGCTGAGTGATTTTTAAAGCACAAACATAATTCACATCTATGCTTTAAACTCATTAGTACCTTCCAATTGCACATAAGATAATATTCACAATTCATATTACAGTCTCCAAAGCTTAATATGTTGTTACCACTTCAACTTCTTACACCGTCTCCTACTCACATATATGCTTTATCAATTCTCGCCTTTGTATTGTTTCCCACATACACTGACTAGTATGCCGGACTTACATGATTTTCTCAGCCTGAAATTATTTTATTTTTGCATAGTGAGCTCTTCTTTGTCATTGAGATTTTAACTTGTGTCATTGACTAAGAAAACCCTTTACTTATCATCTAATTTAACATAATCTATGTTAATTCAAATGTTTATAGCTATATGTAAGAGCACCTCTTATGCAAGTGGCCTACATCATAAGAATAATATGTAATTCACTTGATATGAAGTCCTGAGTTGGGGCTAGCTCTAGTACAATTGCTAACGTGACTCTGTCATCAGAGACTCCATTTTTTCCATTTTATTACCAAATCATTTTTATGGCATCAGCCCAGGAAACATTACAGAGAAGGCACAATAACAGCTGGACAGGCAACTCGTGATGCCAGCTAATTGCAATCCTTGCTCTTAACATACATTTTTTGATAATCCCTTATTGTATTTCTCATTCTATTTCTCAGCCTAGGATTTATTACTATTTGATATTTTCTTATTTTTTTTTTAGAAAAGGAATTATATAATGACAAAAGTTACAGATTCTGGAGTTTCCTTGCTTACCTTGAATGTCTGACTTGACTTTTTCCTGTTTAACCAATGTTTCTAATCTCTGTGCCTTAGTTTTCATAGTAAAATAGGAATGGTTATATTGGGTATCCATATTAAAACATTGTTGTAAGGATTGAGTGAATTAATATAGGTAAAACACTTAAAGTAGCACCTGGCATGTATTAAGAGCTGTGGCAGGGTCTACTATATATTATTACATATAATTTATTGCTTTTTTAGTCTCCCCCTCCACAGTTACACACACACACCAGAGAATAAGTTATAACAGAGCAAGTTTTATTTATGTGACTTTGTGCAGAAAATAGTTAACATAGCAGATCTGAGATTGCTATCCTTATGAAGTCTGCTTACAAAGTAGGCTGTTGTCTGGTATTTGGAAACTTGGATTTCAGAATGGTTCCCACAATTCCATAACTGGTAAGAGTGATTCACTCAGTCTAGACTGTGCGAGCAATATGGTTTATGCTAACTACTTGCTTTCCTTCTGGGACTCTGAAATGTTGTATATGTTAGGCAGAGTGTGCTTTTGTGAGGAACATACAATAAAACCCCTGCATACTGAGTCTTTAATGAGCTTCCCTGGTAGACAGTATTTCTCATGTGTTGTCACAGCTCTGCTGTAGAAATTGTATTCTGTGTGACTCCACTATTAGAGGCCGTACACCTTGTCTTTTCTAGACTTTTCATTATGCACCTATTCCCTTTGCTGGATTTTCTTTGTTTCTTTTTGCTGCAATAAATCATAGCCATGGGTTCAACTGTATACTGAATATTGTTAGCCCTCCTGGTAAATCACTAAACCTAAGAGTGTTCCTGGGGGCCCTGACACACACTTGTTTACCAAAATCTAAAACAGTGACTGATTCATAGTATTAGGTTGGTGCAAAAGTAATTGTGGTTTTGCATTACTTTCAATAGTAAAACCCACAATTACTTCTGCACCAACCTGATAGATTCTCAATGGAAGTCAAATACATAGATGAAATAATAAATGGATAGCTATCACTCTATATGGTCACACACCCATTTGGACAAACAACAGCATCAACTTTTAGCACAGAGAGCAGGTTGTTTCCACTGAAGAGACTGTGCTCTTTGATGGTTGTTTACTTACCACCATTTATCATAAATGACTCAAATATCAGAATGCTAGGCCATGAGGAAATTGGGGGGAAGGACAAATCATGATTCTACAAACAACTTACTATCTCTGCAAGCTGTTTTGGTCAATGTCTTAACCATCGGCTCAAAATTAGTGTGGAATATAATTGCTGGAGTGCTATAATAAAAAGCTACTTATAAAGATATGATAAGCATTATGGTAAAATCTGATCTTTAATTCTACCCCAGGTGACTAGCAAGGGGTAAGTGAGACAAGTGAGGTCATTTTAAATCAATGGAGTTAAGGAAAAGGGAAAAAACTCAGCAGTGATTCCGGAAGATGCAGCAGACTACGGTCCCTTGTTCCATGCGTGAGCTCAGCAGTTTCTCATTCTCTTTCCATTTTGAAAAAATTAAACTGTTAAATTAGTATGTTACTTATTTACTTTTTAGGCTGGATTTGAATACATTTAAGAGTAGCCTACACGATACTGTTGTTGATTTTTTCTTTCTATTTCTATTCCCTAACATAATGTTTGACAGACAGTAATTGCTCACCAGAGGGAAGTTTAGAATCATGGCTACCGGGGGTGTTCAATCTTCTGGTTTCCCTCGGCCATACTGAAAGAAGAATTGTCTCGGGCCACACATAAAAAATGCACTAACACTAACAATAGCTGATGAGCTAAAAAACATTGCAAAAACAATCCCATAATGTTCATGAATTTGTGTTGAGCCTCATTCAAAGGCTTCCTGGGCTGCATGCAGCCCAGGAGCTATGGGTTGGACAAGCTTGATGTCTACCATCTAGCAGGTGAATTCTCTTGGAATAGATTTCCCTTCTAGTCTTAGCACATTTAGGCAGTATTGGACAAGTAATTTGTACTGAGATTTTCTTTACTTATCTGTAAATTGTAATTACATTTAGTTTTCTGTGTCTGTGGGTTCTGCATCTGTGAACACGGAAGCTGACTGGGGGACTTGAGCATCTGTGGATTGTGGTAGTTGTGGAGGAGTGGGTAATCCTGGAACCCGTCCCCAACAGATACTGAGAGATGACTGTAATCATAGAACATTTGTAAGAGTTAAATTGAATACTATAACTTAGAAAATACAAGCACTTTAGAAAGGCTGGATATTATTATTATAATCTAAGAAAGTAGTAAGAAATTAAAGAGCAATGTTTTGTCAGATTACATAAGGACTTGAATGTTAGCATTTATTTATATGACAGCAATAAAATTTTCAGCAGAAACGTGGCATAGTTATTGTTCTGATTTTATTTATATATTTTTATAGCCAAATCTTATTACTGCAAAGAGTATCTAGAAAAAGGTTACCAAGTTCGTTGTGAACATTCAGTTGATAAGAAATTAGCATTAGTGATGATTAGAAGAGAGGATCCTGATCTTTTTAAAAATACATTACATGTTTTGAGACATAATTATGTATGCCAGGAACATGCATAAGTATTATATGTCAATTAAGAAAAATAAAATTTTTCAAAAGAGTGGAAATACAAAGAAAATTGTGGGTAGACCACTTAAAGAATTTATCTATATTTTGATTCCTCTTAATTTAGCCTTTCATTTTCAACTAAACAATATCCTGTTTATTAATTTATACTACATATTGCCTGGTATAATTATTTCTTTATAAATTTAAAAATTGGAAAAATTTCTTCCATTATATTTCAAGATTTCTGATAATAACTATTTAGGAGTATACAATTTGTTTTTTAAATTTAGTTTTATTTTATTTTAGATTCAGAGGGTATATGTGAAGATTTGTTCCATAAGTATATTGTATAATGCTGATCGGCTTCCAATGAACTCATCACTCAAACAATGAACACAATATCCAATACATAGATTTAAAAACCTTGCTTTCTTCCCACGTTCCCCTCTTTTGGAGTTCTAGTGTCTATAATTTCTATCTTTCTGCCATGTGTAACCATTGTTTACCTTCCACCTAGAAGTAAAACATGTGGCATTTGACTTTTTGTTTCTGAGCTATTTATCTCGTAATAATGGCCTCCGGATCCATCCATGTTGCTGCAAAACACATGATTTTATTCTTTTTGATGGCTGCTAGTATTCCATTGTGTATATATACCACATTTTCTTTATCCAGTCAATACTTGATGAACACTTATGTTTGTTCCATGACCTTGCTATTGTAAATAGTGATGCAATAAACATATGAGTGCAGGTGGCTTTTTGATAAAACAATTTATTTTCCTTTGGGTAGATTTCCAGTAGCAGGATTGCTGGGTTGAATAGCAGTTCTATTTTTAGTTCTTTGAGGAATCTCCATACTGTTTTCCATAGGAGTTGAAGTAATTTACATTCACACCAACAGTATATAAATACGTTTGTTTCTTTAAACAGCCCACAGCTTTTTAGATGGGTTTTTTTTTAATACAGTCTACATTTAACAAATAATTTTGATAGAAAAAATCAATTGACCAATTAATGAATCATTGATTATTTTTAATCACAGGAAATCAATAGATGACAACCAAATCTTAACAACCCTTCAGAAGTTAAATCTACATTACTGTGAAGAAAGTCTAATATCTTGGTTTTTAAAAGTTTTAATTTTTTTTAATGGCAATAAGTTTTGAGAAAAAAAATGTGCTCAATGATTTCTTAAAGGTATTATTTTTAGGTCATTTGAATTTAATAGTTTATAGGTAATGAAGTTTCACTTTTTATTTCTGCATGTTCAACTGTTTGAGGAAAGAAGGCTGAAAGTCAAATATGGCAACATTTTCTTTCACTTAATTCAAAAGGCCTCTGAAAAATAATAAGATTTATTCTGTAAATTACTTTATAATTGTTCTTTAACCACACTGTGATATTTGATAATGTCAGAATGATTTTGCTTTAGGGAACGTGATTTTAGCCCCTGAAGAAAATTAATTACTCTCCCTAAATAAATAGCATTTTATATATTTTATATGAACTTAGGGAATGTTTTTAAGGTTAATTAATCTGTCTCTGACGATTGCAGAAAAATTGTAGGAAAAATTACTTATGCATTCAGGTCAGTTTGCTTATGCTAATATGCAAACCCACAAGAAAAATATCACATTCATTCAATCATATTTGAAGAAAATTACTTCCATTTACTCTGAAATCTAAGATATAACTCTATTGTGTTATCCAGTTCCCAATGTGGTTTCTTTAAAACCTTGTACCAAAAATTGTGCTAATCAATTTACCAAATGCTTCATTTACTCTAAAAAATAATACATGTATTGTTTGCTTACTTGATATTTCATCCCTTAATAATCTTTTGTATATTATGCTAAACTCACCAAGGCTTTGCAGAGAGATATATGGAGATATATATATATATATATATATATAGAGAGAGAGAGAGAGAGAGAGAGAGAGAGAGAGAGAGAGAGTCACAGATTAAAAATCCATAGGAAAAGGTCAAGAAGAATTACATCAATCTGTTCATTGTGCGTATCCTTTGGAAAGAGCAATGAGATGCAGGGGGAAGTAAGGAAAATCTACATGAGCTTTTAAAAATATATTTTTTTTTCGGCCGGACACGGTGGCTCACGCCTGTAATCGCAGCACTTTTGGAGGCGGAGGCAGGCGGATCACGAGAGCCGGAGATCGAGACCATCCTGGCGAACACGGCGAACCCCCCCCCCGCCCCCCCGTCTACTAAAAATACATAAAAATTTAGCCAGGCCCAGGGGGCGGATCACAAGGTCAGAAGATAGAGACCATCCTGGCTAAGACAGTGAAACCCCATCTCTACTAAAAATACAAAAAATTAACCGGTCGTGGGGGCGGGCGCCTGTAGTCCCAGCTACTCGGGAGGCTGAGGCATGAGAATGGCGTGAACCTGGGAGCCGGAGCTTGCAGTGAGCAGACATTGCGCCACTGCACTCCAGCCTGGGCTACAGAGCGAGACTCCGTGTCAAAAAAAAAAAAAAATAAATATATATATATATATATATATATATATATATATATATACAACATTTTTTCCATATTATTTATTTCTCATTACTTTTCACATTGTTCTAATTAATTTGAGGATTTGTACACATATTTTACATTTATTATTTGTATATGTTTTTAGAAGAATAAGAAAATCTCTTCCTCTGTCACTCCTGTAGTAAATGTTCATGACAGAGAGAGGGACGTCCGGCTTCAGAGCAGGAACCATCCTTGTGCCAGAGACGAAAAATAGAATTAAATATGGGTGATGTTAGAAAGGCAAGAAGGTTTTTCGTTCAGAAGTGCACCCAGTAACACACTATGGAAAAAGGAGGCAAGCACAAGACTGGGCCTAATCTCCATGGTCACTTTGTGCGGAAGCCAGGTCAGGCCATTGGATTCTCTAACAGAGACGCCAATAAGAACAAAGGCATCACCTGGGCAGAAAGGATACACTGATAGAGTATTTGGAGAATCCCAAGAACTACATCCCTGGAACAAAAATGATCTTTGCCGGCATTAAGAAGGCAGAAAGGGCAGACTTGATAGCTTATCTCAAAAGAAGCTACTAATGAGTAATAGTTGGCCACTGCCTTATAAAACAGAAGAAATGTCTCATGACTTTTGTATATGTACCATACTTTAATAGATCTCATACGCCAGAATTCAGATCATGAATGACTGACAGAATATTTTTTGGGCACTCCTGATTTAAAACAAAGACGGGCTTATGGTTAAATGAATATGTTCAGTTATTGAATTTTAATAGTAATTCCAATTCAGTAAATGCTATTACTGTTTACTCCTTCTAAAGATATGATTAGACTTCATTTGTAATGTCCAACTTTTCACAAAGATGATGACTGCCATCTTAAAACTTACTGGAAATTGGTTTATATTTAGATTTCTATAACTGGTCATGTGAATATATTTAAATACTGGGGAAATTCCTTCACTGTCTCAGAACCAAGCAAGATTCATCTGTGTTTTGTGCTCATTTGCCTCTTAAAGGCAAGGGTTGAAGATAAATAAGGTAGCAAAGTCTACTTAATATTTTTGGCCTTAATTATGCCAATCTAATTAGAATTCCCTGTATTTAAAATGGTTCTTTTTACTTATTGAAAGGCATTTTAGTGTGGTTTATGTGTAATATCAAAGATTATTTAACACTTCTCACATTTTATAGATGATCTATAGGGTCACATGTGTTTAAAATAGTAGCAAGTTAAACTTCACTCTTGAATTCTTTACAATCTAAGTCAAACTAAGTTACAATTTAAGATTTTCTAAACAGCCATTCAGATACATAAAACTGCAGAACTGCTCAGTATGTGTGATTGTGAATAGTGTTTCTGCCAACTTAAAAGAATTAAAGTAGAGGAGATATACATAAATTTTAAAATTATGTGTGATCATAAGACTTAAGATAATTCAAAAGAAACTCACAGATCATGGAAAAAAAATGTTCATGGCAAAGAAAAGACATACTCTAAATACATTAATAATTACAAATGTGTCAAAAATACAATTCTAGAATTTATGATATAGGCATTAAGTTCGTAATATACTATAATGAAATATGTAATTTAATTTAAATAATATTTAGAAATTATATCCATATATTCAACAAGTAATTATTAAGTGGATTTATGTTCCAGATACCATTCTAGGTGCCTGGGATGCATCAGTAAACAGAATACATCTAGTGCTGCATGAAGGAGCTTCCTTTTCAGTGAAGGAGGACATTAGACACATATGTATAAATGAGTCATTGAACAAGATAATTGCTGGCAGAGATGGATTCTATGAAAGAAATAAATCAGAGTGATGAGAGGGAAAGTGACAGAGACACAGCTTTAGGTTGGAGGCTAAAGTGAGGCCTTTGAAAAAATGATAATTCATGTGAGACTTGAATGACAAGATGAAATGTAGAGAGTTAGAGGCTGAGGATTACAGGCCAAGGAAATAGCCCCGTGCATATGTTGTGAGACGTAGCTCCAAGACATAGACATGCATAAAGTTTAATTCAATTTGATTCTTCCAGAAATGAATTGAAGGTCACTAGGCCTGGAGTATCAGGAAGCAGAGGAGAAGCTGTGAGAGAAGAGGTTGAAGTGAGATGTCCGTGTCATTTAATGAAGCAAATCACATGAAAAATATCATTGGCATTTATGATTATATGACTTATTTAAAAACGGCAGTAAAATTTACTTCCTACTTTATCCTAAGGTTCTGAAGACCTTTCGATGGTATTCTTGTGGGAGAGTTTACAATTTTGGTGTGTATCATGATTGTAAAGATACCCTGATCTCTTTATAAAATAGAAGTAAATATAGAAATTATAAAAATAACACTTTCCAGTTCTCTTAGTCAATCACTGACAGTATGCAAAATCATTGTCTAGTTGATAAATTCATTCGAGTCTTTCATTTTTAGTTCAAGGAGACTTTAGGTTCCTCCTTTTGGATTATAAAATGGAAGTTACCTAGACCCCTTTTGTATATACTATTCATGACTTACACATACCAGTTTTGTACATGTATTGTAAATAGCTACTATTGTAAAAGAAAAAATAATTTTCACAGGAATATTTTCTGTGTATAACAGAAATGGCTTACTTATATGTATTTGCTGAAAATATGTCCATAACTAATATAAGGAATATTCTGAACTTTATTTAAAAATTTTAAAAGAATATTTTTATGGATAAGCAATCTCAATATTATAAAAATGACTTCTCTTTCCATGTAAATGTAAAACTTCCCATCAAATTCTGACAGAACTTAATATTAATGGATCTTGATACAGCACATAAAAATCATGTGAAATATAAGGGACCAAAAAATTGCAAAAATATTTTTGAAAATGAATAAATAAATTAGTGTGACTTAAGCCATAATATAATAAGTCTTACAGCACCTGAAAGTCATATTGTGCAGAGATAGATAAATAGAAAGCTAAGTAAAATAGTGATTCCAGAAATCAATCAAAAGATGAACACATACACACATATATTTGATGTATGACTATTGCCATTATAGACTAACAGGAAAAAGAGAAGCAATTTTTAAAAATGATTAAAAATTAGTTATACATATGAAGAAACATGAGATTAGATTAATAATTCCTTCCTTATATTACATATAAAAATAAATGCTATATTTATTAGTCATACTATGTAAACTAACATTAGAAAGATTTTAAAGAAAGTATAATAGTATGTCTTTGAAACAAGATATGAAGAGCATTCTAAATAAAAACCCCAACAGTGAATCATAAAAATGATTGATAAGTTTGATTATATTAACATAAACATTTTTTCCTGAAATATATATTCTTCCTGTGCATGCACATGCATCTGTAAATTTAAAATAAAAACAAATTCAGTATACTTTTTATTTGTAAAAATACTAGAAATCTTATGTGATGTTGTTCTGCAAGTACTAGACATTTTATATTAAGAAAGCATTGTAATACGGTGTTTAAATATTGATACATGGGAGGATATAAGATCAGTGTCTGTAGCTAATATGAGCATAAAGCTGTAGATCATGAGAGAATAAAGGATATTAGAAAACTGACACTGTTGATAAGCCAATTCTCTTTAAATGTAAGACAATCACAAAATAAAACTTTTCTTGAATTATTCGAATTGCATAATTTCTACTTACCGAAAATTATTAAAAATTGTCTGGAACAGTTAAGCATTTATGATAGCAGGAGGTTTATGAAAAAATAATTTTGAAGAGTCACTAGATCTTTCAGATAGAGTTAGCATGCTTTACTTATTAAAACTGAATAATATTGTCATAGAAATAAACACATTAATCAAAAAGAAGTATGTAGATGAATTTTATGATAAAACTAGGATTTCCAATCATTAAAGAAATAAAGATAAATTCTTCATTGAATTGTTTTGAAAAAATAATATGACTCTATATTTCAAACTTATGCATTATTTTAGGTTAAATGTCACAAGGAAGAAAACTTTAATGTTAAAGAAAGAAATTAGAGAGTGACATCAGCAAGATGACTGGCAAGAGATGCCTGGCACTCATCCTCCCACAAGAAAATACAAAAGCAATAAACAGATAGATTAGATTTGCCTGAAGTGTCGGGGGCAAATGTTGGACTGAAGAGACACTTATGCAGGAGGGCACGGTGGAAGCACCCAACATCTGCAGCCCAATTTCTCCACCTTGATTGGATCTGCCTGGAGTCAGGAGGAAATTTCTGTTGTGGGCAAAAGGTAAGCATAAGTTCCCCAACATCCTCTATTGCCACTGCCGATAACTATAGTCCTTACTACAGGAGAATCCCACGGTCTGCACAAGCACTGTGCCCACATTGGAAAGATGCCAGGAATTCACACAGCTGTTGTGCCTTAGATTAGGAGCACAAGGTGTGCACTTCCACCCCCACTGACTCCCTGTGAGCCAAGCTGCTGCAGCACAGTACCATCTTGAGACCAGGGCCACCTCTGGAGTGCACCCTGCTCTGGGGACCAGGCCACTGCACCTCTCCAGCACTGGGGCTCCATCTTCATTATATTAATACCTGCACTATGCAAGGGGCTGAATACCACAACCCCAGTAGCATGGAGCCTGGACCCAAGACTCACTGTGATCCTAGTCCTACAAAGTAGGGAAATCAGCCCCTGCCACCCTCACTTCCACCTAGGGGAACAATCTGCCAGTCCCATGCAGGGCGAACCCCCCTTGATCTGGTCAAACCACTGAGCACCCCCCTGTGTCTGGGAGCGAGCCCTGAGCCTCTGAGCAACTAACCCACTCCTGAGCCAGTAAGTGGCTGTATACCCATGCCTGGGGCCTGAGAAACAGCCCTGTAGGCCATTCCTGGCAGACACTCAACCATGCAGGCCAAGCAGCCATGCGCCCATGCCCCAGGACTGCAAAAAAAGTCCTGCAGCTGCCCCTGATAGGCCTTCCCCCAAGCCCACTAAGCAGCTGTGTGCCCATGTCTAGATCCCAAGAGACAGCCCATAGGCCACCCCTGTGAGGCAGGCTTCCAGATCAATGGAGCAGTCTTGCACCCATGTTCCAGACTTGAGAAGCACTCCCACGGGCCACTCCTGGCAAACATGCCCAGAGGCTGGATGAGCAGCTATGCTTCCACCTCTTTAACCTGAGAAACAGTCTCTTGGGCTACTCTCAGTAGACATACCCCTAGGCTGGCCAGGAAGCCTTGCACACCACATACCAGGCCTGAGAAGCAGCCCCATGAGCCAATCCTGGCAGACCTGCCCCCAGGCAGGCCCAGCATTCTTTAGCTGTCACTGGGGGCCTGAGAAGAAACTCCCACCAGGAAATCCTCAGCCAGGAAGCAGTACAATCAAGCCTGGGGCTTGAGAAATTGCCCTACAGGCTGCTCATGGCAGGCATGCCACCAGGATGACTGAACAACCACGTGCCCATGCTCCTGGTCATAGTACCAGCCCTGTGGCCCCAAGTTGTGGGGCCCCACATGCCCCCATCCTGGGAAACAGCATGACAAGCCCACTCATGGAAAAGTCATATCACCACCACCACAAATTATCTCAGCTGAAGTCACTGAGACACGTGCAAACATCACTCGCAAGGATTACAGTTGAAAAAACTACATGGAAACTACACTAGTGCATCTACCTAGAAACAAAGCCAATGTACTCCACCCAACTGACACCCGAGATCCATTCACACAAGTAAGTCTTTCCCTGTGCAACCTACTCCATAAAATTAGACACCAGATGTGTAGAAATCAGTGTAGCAACACATCACACAAGGACACATAGCATCTCCAAAGAGATCCAATAATTCTCCATAACAAACCCCAATCATAAGGAAATATATGAAATACTAGAAAAATAATTCATAATAATAATCTTAAGGATACTCAGTGAGATACAATATAATACAAATATTTTTTATTTCAATGAAATCAGGAGAACAATTTGTGTTGTTGCATCCAACAACCAGTCAATGGATAAAGAAAAAGTTGTATATGTACACAAGGGAATGCTATTTAGCAATAAAAAAAGAATGAAATTCTGTCCCTTGCAACAATATGAATGGGAATGGAGGATATTATAAGTGAAATAAGCCAGGAACAGAAAGTTAAACACCACATGTTCTCAGTCATAGACAGAAGTTAAAAAAAGTTGATCTCAGAAGTAAACAGCAGAACAGAGATTACAAGAGGCCAGAAGGGTCATGGGAGGAAGGGAATAGGGAGAGATTTTTTTAAAGGATACAAAATTACAGCTAGACAAAAGAAATAAGTTCTGGTGTTCTATAGCACAGTAGCATGGCTCTAGTTAACAAAAATGTATTATATAATTTCAGATAGCTAGAAGGAGGATATTGAATATTCTCAACACAAAGAAATGCTAAATGTTTGTGATGATGAGTATGCTACTCACCCTGATCTAATCACTATACATTGTATATATATAGAAGCATCTTTATGTCTTCCATAACATGCAGATAGCTCAGTGGGCCTGTCCCCCTTCCACACAATAAAAGTTATAACTCAGTATGAAGTTCCAGGACAAATTGAATTAGAGTTATGCAGAGGTAACTTAGAATTCTATTTCTCTAAGGATTCCTTGCGGTGGTGACATCAACCAAACTTCATACAAAAGTGGAACATGAAAGAAATTTTGCACCCAGGGCCAGAAGATTCTTTAAAAAAAAAAAAAAGGCATAAAAGAAATGCACCCTCTGTCAGATACTTCAGCTGCTGCTAAACTCCCACTGGGAGCTTTGAGAAACAGAGAGCCACTCATCTAGAGGCTGCCCTAAAAGGCTTTGGGCTCAGGGTATCTCTTAAAGGTTGAATAAGTAAGATCTTAGACCAAAGTAAGATCTATTAATGACGTGGTAAGATTAGAAGATTAAATGTAAGTGACTGAAAAATTAAAGGTGACAAGAAATAATCATATGTCATTTAGAATATGTTAGCAGAGATACATGTCAAAATACATGGAAAAAATAATTTTAGGAAAAAAGTAACAAAAAAAACTCAGTAAGAAGTTAGAGAGTTTATATCGCAATGCGTGAAAAAAAGGAGGCATCTGAAAAGGACTTTGCAGTAATTATATTTCAAATTCTTTCAAGAGATAAATGACAGAGTTGTAGTTAGAAAATAAGATTAATAAATTACAATGAGAAATAAAAATAACAGAGACTAGATAATAATGTAAAAGACAATGCTTGGGCTTCAAGGTGGAGTATAGAGAAAGAAATGAAAAACATCAAAGTGAAACACCATGAAAAATAGAGTGAAATATCTAGAATAAGTAATAGAGGAAATGATGGAAAGGCAATATTTTAAGAAAAACTGGCTCTAAAGTTTGTTGGATTGAAGAAAGATAGGTGCTCAGTTACAAAGCACACATAAATAAAAATAAGTGCATACCCAGAAACACTGTAGCTATGTTGTAAAATATCAATGATAAAGAGAGAACCTTAAATGCATCCAGAGTAAAAAGACAGATTATCAATGGAGGAAGAGCAGAGAGACTTACAACAGGCTTCCTGCAGAAACTTCAGATGCCAAGTGATAGTAAAACCTTCAAAGTACTGAGAGACAATAATTTCCAATGGAGAAATCTATGCCTATTAATACTAGCATTCAAGGAAGAAAAGAAGATACAATTTAAAATTACCACCAAAGACACTGTCAGAAATAATCCCAAAGGGTGTCAGTAAGAGTGACAAGAATAAAAAAAGGAACAAATGGAGAAAATGTGGAAAGAAAAGAGAAATTATAAGTTAGATTATTGATAAAAATAGATATAATCCAGTTTTGTAACCAGTCAAAAGTTATTTTTTTCTGTTGTGAAAATGCAATTAAAATTCTCGATTATAATAGCATGTAAGGTAGGTAGTCACAAAAATTGTGAAGCTATAAACCTGTTCACTTAAAATCAAGATATATTAAATGAAACCATTAAAAAATATATACCTGTATATTTGAAAACATAACAGAAAAGATATAATTTTCTACAATGACCAATAAAAATTAAAATATTTAATTAGTAACCAAACTCTGTCAAACCAAAAATAACTGACCCAGTTTTAAAAATTCAGTAAGAGTTAATGATTTTTATTTGAAATATTTCTGAGATCTAAAATTTTAAGGCTGCCTATTTTATTTTATGAAATTAGGTAATCTTGATACAAAAACTGAATAAGAACAATATGATAAAATTTATTTTTAATATTCAATTATAAACATTAGGACATCCACTAACAGTTGTGGAATTCTGGGCTATAGTCCAAATGGAAATTACATGTAACATATATCTAAATATTTGAAAGCTACAACTCAAATTAAAAAACCCAATTACTATTTATTTTTTGTTACTACTTTGAAAAATATATCAGTTTATTAAGGATCTGGGTGGCCATACTGATATTTAGAATTCGATAATTTCTTTGAGTTTCATGTGGGAATAAATTACTTTAGGGAGAGCTGGTCAATATTTTCTAGTCATCAGCTACCCCTTGTCTTTCAGCACTATTTCTTTATTGTACAGTGAATGGTTCTATGTATACTTATGGCCAACATCGATGTTTGCATGTGCAAGCTTTGTCTACATACTACCGAATTAGCTACCCTTTAGGTACAGGCTCTTGTATCCAGGTATGCATACCTACCCATAAAGTAGTTCAGCGTCAGCAGGAAAGACAAGGAAAAAGTCTGTGTTAACCCTGGTAGTATGATCAAGGCCATTGCAGAAAGGCATTCAGAGATCATAAGAGCTCAGGTAAGGCATAAGGGATTGTGGGCATCGTTTGGTCACATCTCCTTGACCCTATGACCTTCTTACCTCCTTGAAAAAAAGCAAGTCTGAGCCTAATGATGTTTCCAATAAATGCCAATGCAAATAATCTTAACAAAATGCTTGGTGAATTAAATTTAAAAATATAATGGTACATTTATCATAACCAAACAAAATTTAAAGTACACATGTGTAATCTAATATAATTGTGGATTAAATAAGCAAACCATCTTACAAGATGATAAAAACATGAAAAATTAAATTGTCTTAACATGATGAGAAAGATAATTCTTTATAAATTAAAAACGGAGGAGTACTCTCTTAATTTAATTTGTTAATCATATATACCCACAACCAATCAGAGATATCAAACTTACGATAAACTTTGACATCGATTCTGATAAAAACAAAGATGCCTCCCCTTGCCTGCATCTTTTTCAAAATAGCTTTAGTGGCCTTTATTCATTAAATTAAATTAAATAAGAAAAGGAGACAAAATAAAAAATAATTTGCACGTTATTTGCTATTTTGTGTACCAAAAATTCCTAACAATGTACAGAAATGATTGAAACTGGCAAATTAATTCATCAAGTTGTAGAAGAGAAATAAATGTAAAAATCAATAAATAATTTGTGTGCAAATAATCATTAAATCTAAAAAATACAATTTTAAAAGCAGATCAACTATAACAGCTACAAAACTCATGAATTCATGAGTGGACAAAACTCATGAATGGAAAAATTTTGGTAAAAGATATTCAAGAGCCCTATGAAGACTATAAATGAAACTAATTGAATTCATGAAGAGATATATGAGATACTAAGAGTAAGAAATATAGAGAAATGAATTTATAAAACAATAGAGACACAGAAATTTTTAAAGTAATAACCTTATTAATGTTACTAATGGCAAGAAAAGAAAAAAGAGTAAAGAAAAAAATCATTAAATATAGAACTTTTAAGAAAACTACATAGTAACACAAGAAAACAATTCAAAAATAGAGAAATTTAACAAAAAGATTATGATAATAAAAAATTAGAAATCTAGGTGCATTTTCCCCAACTTCATCTCTAAATATAAATTTAAGTAATTTTAATCACCAACAATGAAATAAGATGCCTAAAATTCACATGTAACTGTAAATACACCGAAATACTCGAAAACCTTTCTTAAAAACAAAAACAAAAATGAGGAACTTTTTTTCTACAAGGCATTCAAACTTGTAAAAAATTAAGCATAGCAATTATTTAACTTTTACATAAATAGTAACTGCGAAAAAGCTGCTGTTACCATAGTACGGTAATTGTTACAATAAATAGAGTCAAAGACAAAGAGTAGTGTTAAAATAAATTACTTAAAAATAACACATGCCAGGGAAGAAATAATAAAATGAATTATTTAGAAAATACTGCTATTTAATGCTAATACTATTTTATTATATTTGTTTTTATTTGTCTTTTAAAATGTATGTATAGCTCACATTTATGTCCATTTTTTAACTTTTTATTTCAATCGGTTTTTGGAAAACAGGTGGTATTTGTTCATATGAATAAATTTTTTAGTGGTGATTTCTAAGATTTTGGTGCACCCATCAACTGAGCAGTGTACACTGTACCCAATGTAGAGTCGTTTATCCTTCATCCTTTCCCCACTCTTTCCTCTGAGTCCCCAAAGTCCATTGTATCATTCTTGCCTTTATGTCCTCATTAGCTTAGCTCCCACTTATGAGTGAGGACATACGATGTTTGGTTTTCCATTCCTGAGTTACTTCACTTAGAATAATGGCCTCCAATTCCATCCAGGTTGCAACAAATGCCATTATTTTGTTCCTTTTTATGGCTGTGTAGTATTCCATGGTGTGTATATATACCACATTTTCTCTATCCACTTATTGATTGATGGGTATTTGGGCTGAATCTGTGAATTGTGCTGCTACAAAACATGCATGTGCTATTATCTTTTGTGTATAATGACTTCTTTTCCTCTGGGTAGATAGCCAGTAGTGGAATTGTTGGATCAAATGGTACATCTACTTTCAGTTCTTTAAGGAACCTCCATACTGTGTTACATAGTGGTTGTACTAGTTTACGTTCCCACCAGCGGTGTAAAAGTGTTCCCTTTCACCACATACACACCAACATCTATTATCTTTTGATTTTCTTACTATGACCATTCTTGCAGGCATAAGGTGATATCTCACTGTGGTTTTGAGTTGCAGTTTCCTGATCATGACTGATGTTGAGCATTGTTTCATATGTTTGTTGGGCGTTTGTGTATTGTATTTTGTGAATTGTCTGTTCATGTCCTTAGCCTACTTTTTGATGGGATTGTTTCTTTTTTCTTGCTGATTTGTTTGAATTCCTTGTTGATTCTGAATATTAGTCCAATGTCCGATGCATAGTTTGTGAAGATTTTCTCCCATTCTGTGCGTTGTCTGTGCTGCTCCTTATTTCTTTGGCTGTGCAGAAGCTTTTTAGTCTAATTAAGTCCCATCTCTTTATCTTTGTTTTTCTTGCATTTACTTTTGGGTTCTTGGTCATGAAGTCTTTGCCTAAACCAATGTCTAAAAGGATTTTTTCAATGTTATTATCTAGAATTTTTACGGTTTCAGGTCTTAGATATAAGTCTTTGATCTATCTTAAGTTGATTTTTGTATGAGCTCAAAGATGAGAATCCAGTTTCATTCTTCTACATGTGACTTGCCAGTTATCACAGCACCATTTGTTTAATAGGGCGCCCTTTTCCCAATTTATGTTTTTGTTTGCTTTGCCTAAGATCAGTTGGCTGTAAGCATTTGGCTTTATTTCTGGGTTCTCTATTCTGTTCTATTGTTCTATGTGTCTATTTTTATACCAGTACCATGCTGTTTTGGTGACTATGGCCTTATAGGATAGTTTGAAGTCAGGCAACGTGATGCCTCCATATTTGTTGTTTTTGCGTATTCTTTCTTTGGCTCTGTAGGCTCTTTTTTGGTTCCATATGAATTTTAGGATTGGTTTGTCTCGTTCTGTGAAGAATGATGGTGGTATTTTTATGGGAATTGCATTGATTTTGTAGATTGCTTTTGACAGTATGGTCATTTTTACAATATTGATTCTATCTGTTCATGAGCATAGGATGTATTATTATTTGTGCCATCTATAATTTCTTTCAACTGTGTTTTGTAGTTTTCCTTAAAAATGCCTTTTACCTCCTTGTTTAGGTATATTCCTAAGTATTTTATTTATTTTATTGCAGCTATTGTGACAGGGGATGGGTTCTTGATTTAACTATCAGCTTGGTTGCTGTTGGTGTTTAGCAGAGCTACTGATTTGTGTACATTAAATTTGTATCTTGAAACTTTGCCGAATTCATTTATCAGTTCTAGGAGCTTTTTGGATGAGTCTTTAGGGTTTTCTAGGTATACAATCATATCATCAACAAAGAGTGACATTTTGACTTCCTCTTTACCTATTTGGATGCCAATTGTTTATTTCTCTTGTCTGATTGCTTTGGGTAGGGCTTCTAGTAGTATGTTGAATAATAGTGCTGAAACTGGATGTCCTTTTCTTGTTCCAGTTCTCAGAGGCAATGATTTCAACTTTTCCCTGTTCAGTATAATGTTGACTGTGGATTTGTCATAGATGGCTTTTATTACCTTAAGGTATGTCTCTTCAATGCCAATTTTGCTGAGGGTTTTAATAACAAAAGGATGCTGAATTTTGTCAACTATTTTTTTCTGCATCTATTGAGATGATCATGTGATTTTTAAAATTCTGTTTATGTGGTGTATCACATTTGAATTGTATATGTTAAACCATCCCTGTATCCCTGACATAAAACCCACTTGTTCATGATGGATTATTTCTGTGATAATTCTCTTGGATTTGGTTAGCTAGTATTTTCTTGAGGATTTTTGAATGTATGTTCATTAATAACATTGGTCTGTAGTTTCCTCTATTTTTTTCTGGTTTTGGTATCATCGTGATACTGGTTTCATAGAATGATGTAGGGAGGATTTCCTCTTTCTTTCTTTTTTCTTTTTTCTTTTTTTTTTTTGAGATATAGTATCACTCTGTTGCACAGGCTGGAGTGCAGTGGCACGATCTCGGCTCACTGCAACCTCCACCTCCCAAGTTCAGGCGTTCCTCCTGCCTCAGTTTCCCAAATAGCTGGGACTACAGGCATGCGCCACCATGACTGGCTAATTTTTTTTTTTTTTTTTTTTTGTATTTTTAGTAGAGACGAGGTTTCATCGTGTTTGCAGGATAGTCTCAATCTCCTGACCTCATGATCTGCCTGCCTCGGCATTCTAAAGTGCTGTTATTACAGGCGTGAACCGGACAATTTCCTCTTCCTCTATCTTATGCAATAGTGTCAATAGGATTGGTCCCAATTCTTCTTTGAGTGTCTGATAGAATTCAGCTGTGAATCCATCTGGTGCTGGACTCTTTTTGTTGGCAATTTTTTTATTACCACTTAAATATTGCTGCTTCTTTTTGGTCTGTTCAGAGTTTATATTTCTTCCTGGTTTAATCTAGGAGGGTTGTATATTTCCAGGAATTTATCTGTTTTTTCTAGGTTTTCTAGTTTATACATGTAAAAGTGTTCATAGTAGCCTTGAATCATCTTTTGTATTTCTGTGGTATCAGTTGTAATACCTCTTGTTTCATTTCCAGTTGAGCTTATTTGGATCTTCTCTCTCCTATTTTTGGTTAATCTTGCTAATGGTCTATCAATTTTGTCTATCTTTTCAAAGAACCAGCTTTTTGTTTCATGCATCTTTTGTATTGTTTTTCGTTTGTTTGTGTTTCATTTAAACTCTGATTTTTGTTATTTCTTTTCTTCTTCTGACTTTGGGTTTGGATTGTTCTTTTTTCCCTAGTTCCTTAGGTGTGAGCTTACATTGTCTATTTGTGTTCTTTCAGATGTTTGATGTAGGCATTTAATGCTATGAAGTTTCCTCTTACTTCATAGTATTGAACTACCATCTTTGCTATATCCAAGATATTTTGATAGGTTGTACCACTATTATTGTTCAGTTCAAAGAATTTTTTTCATCTTGATTTAATTGTTGACCCAATGATAATTAAGAAGCAGGCTATTTAATTTCCATGTGTTTGCATAGTTTTGAGAGTTCCTTTTGGAGTTCATTTCTAATTGTATTTCACTGTGGTGTGAGAGAGTACTTGATATAATTTCAATTTTCTTAAATTTATTGAGACTTGTTTAGTGGCCTATAATATGGCCTATCTTGGAGAATGTTCCATGAGCTGATAAATAAGGTGTATATTCTGCAGTTGTTTGGTAGAATGTTCTGTGAGTATCTGTTAAGTCCATTTGTTCTAAGGTATGCTTTAAGTCCATTTTTGTTGTTGTTGACTTTCTGTCTTGATGACCTGTCTAATGACGTCTGTGCAGTACTGAAGTTCTCCACTATTATTGTGTTGCTGTCTATGTTATTTCTTAAGTCTAGTAGTAATAGTTTTATATATTGGGGAGATCCTATGTTAGGTATATATATGTTTAGGATTGTGATAGTATCCTGTTGGACAAGTCCTTTTATTATTGTCTAATGTTCCTCTCTGCTTTTTAAACTGCTGTTGCTTTAAAGTTTATTTTGTTTGATAGAAGAATAGCTACTCCTGCTCTCTTTTGGTGTTCATTTGCATGGAATGTCTTTTTCCACCCCTTTACCTTAATTTTATGTGAGTCCTTATGTGTTAGTTGAGTCTCTTGAAGACAGCAAATACAAGGCTGGTGAATTCTTATCCATGCTGACATTCTGTATCTTTTAAGTGGAGCATTTAGGCCATTTACATTCAATGTTATTATTGAGATGTGAGGTACTATTCTATTTATTTTGCTATTTGTTGCCTGAAGACTTTTTTAAAATTGTGTTATTGTTTTGTAGGTCCTATGAGTTTTATACTTTAAGGAGTTTCCATTTTGATGCATTTCAAGGGATTATTTCAAGATTCAGAGCTTTTTAAAGCAGTTCTTATAGTGGTGGCTTGGTAGTGGCAAATTCTCTCAGCATTTGTTTGTCTGAAAAAGATTGTATCTTTCCTTCATTTATGCATTTGTTTGTCTGAGAAAGATTGTATCTTTCCTTCATTTATGATGCTTAGTTTCACCAGATACAAAATTCTTGGCTGGTAATTATTTTTATGAAGGCTAAAGATGGGACTCCAATTTCCTCTAGCTTGTAGGGTTTGTACTGAGAAATCTGATGTTGATCTGGTAGGTTTTCCTTTATAGGTTACCTGATGCCTTTGCTTCACAGCTCTTAAGAATCTTTCCTTCATCTTGACATTAGATAACCTAATAACTATCTGCCTAGTTGATTATCTTTTTGAGATGAATTTCACAGGTGTTCTTTGAGCTTCTTTTATTTGGATGTCTAGATCTCTATCTCTAACAAAGCCAGGAAAGATTTCATCAATTATTCCTTCAAATATGTTTTCCAAACTTTTAGATTTCTCTTCTTCCTCGGGAACACTAATTATTCTTAGATTTAGTCATTTAACATAGTCCCAAACTTCTTGGAGACTTTGTCCATGATTTTTTTTTTTTCATTCCTTTTTCTTTGTCTTTGTTAAATCAGGTTAATTCAAAAGCCTTATCTCTGAATTCTGAATTTCTTTTTTCTGCTCGTTTGATTCTATTGCTGAGACTTTCCAGTTTATTTTGCATTTTTCTAAGTGTGCCCTTCATTCTCAGAAGGGGTGATTGTTTTTTATTTATACTATCTATTTCTCTGGAGGTTTTCCATCCATATCCTTTACTTTTCTTTTTTTTTTTTTTTTTTTTTTTTTTTGAGACAAGTTCTCACTCTGTCACCTAAGGTGCACTGCAGTGGCACAATCTTTGCTCACTGCAACCTCTGCCTTCTGGGCTCAAGCAATTCTCCTGCATCAGCCTCCTGAGTAGCTGGGACTACAGGTACTAACCATTGTTCCTGGCTAATTTTTGTATTACTTTTGTAGAAATGGGGTCTTGTTATACCCAGGCTGGTCTCAAACTCCTGAGCTCAGGTGATCCACCCACCTCAAACTCCCAAAGTGCTAGGATTACAGGCATGATCCACTGTGTTTGACTATTTTGTTAAATTTCTTTGAGTTGGTATTCACTTTCCTCTGGTGCCTTCTTGAGTAGCTTAATGATTGACTTTCTGAATTATTTTTCTGGCAATTAAGGGATTTCTTCTTGGTTTGGATCTATTGCTGATGAGCTAGTGTGATCTTTTCGGGGTGTTAAAAAAACTTGTTTTGACATATTCCTAGAATTGTTTTTCTAGTTCCTTCTCATTTCGGAGACTACATCAGAGGGAAGATCTGGGGCTCAAGAGCTGCTGCTCAGATTCTTTTATTCCACAAGGTGCTTCTTGGATGTGGGAGCTCAGGGATGTGACTTCCTGAGAACCAAACTGAAGTGATTGTTATTTCTCTTCTGAATCTAGCTGCCGGATGGAGCTACCAGGCTCTGGGCTGGTACTGGAGTGTGTCTGCCAAGATTCCTGTGATGTCATCCATCTTCAGGTCTCTCGGCCCTGTATACCAGTACCTGCTCTGGTGAAGGTAACAGGGGTATGAAGTGGATCTGTGAGGGTCCTTGGTTGAATTTTTGTTTACTGTGCTAGTTTTCAGTTGGTTTGACACCAGCCAGGAGGTGGCACTTTCAAGACAGCATCAGCTGCGGCAGTATAAGGAGGATACAAGATTCCCCTAGGGTTACCTGGATGTGTTTCTCAGGTCGTGGG
Source organism: Macaca thibetana thibetana (assembly GCF_024542745.1). NCBI lineage: Eukaryota > Metazoa > Chordata > Mammalia > Primates > Cercopithecidae > Macaca > Macaca thibetana. The sequence continues at coordinate 28,494,455 of NC_065590.1, forward strand.
CAGAGCCATAAAGTTCCCACTAAATTGTATCCTTTGTCATTGGCTACCAGGGCAGGTAGAGAAAGACCATCAGGTGGATGCAAGGTTGGGTGTGTCTGAACTCAGACTCTTCCTGGACAGGGCTTGCTAGGGCTGCTTTGAAAGATGAGGGTGTGGTTCTTAGCCCAACAGAGTTCAGTTCCCAGGGGGGATTATGGCTGCCTCTTCTGTATCATGCAGGTCTTCAGGGAAGTGGGGGAAAACCAGCAGTTAGGGCCTCATCCAGCTCCCATGCAGCCTGAAAGGTCAGTCCCACTCCCACCATGCCTCCCCCAACAGCACCAAGTTCATTGCCAGGCAGTGAGTGAGCAGGGCTGAGGACATACCACAGGTTCCAGGCCTCCCTACTGGGAAAACAAGCAGGACTTTCAGGTTTTGCACCTCACCACCTGCCACAACTTCTGAGCTGTGTCTGCACTCTCGTTTCACACTCTCCCCCAGATTCTGTCCAGGAAACTCTGCATTTGGTTGAAATTGGTACAAAGTAAAGCTGGAAGTTTCCTTCTCCATGTGGTCTTTTGTCTATTCCACTGGCAGCCCACCTGAAAGACGCCTTCATTGAGCAAAGTCAGAAATGGCTTCCCTGGGGACTGAGAGTGCCCACAGGGCTCTTCCTGCTCCTTTCTCTTCCTCTGCATTTTGCTCAGCTCTCTAAGTTTGTCTTAGCTCTGGGTAAGGTCAAATCCTTCTCCTGTCATCTGGACCTTCAGATTCCCCAGTGGGGATGTGTGTTCAGGGACAGACGATCCCCCTTTCACACTTAAGGCACTCACAATTTTTTGGCTGTCTCCCAGACCCTGCAGCAGCAATCCTAATTTAATGCTAATGTTATCTTAACTAGTGTGATGTAACTGTGTATAATCTAGTGTGATGAGTTCACATAGAACCTGAAAAGATATTTATAATAATAGGTTTTGTAAAATGTTGAAAATGAATGAATATACAAATTAGGAAATCACAGAAAAAAAGAAAGCCAAAGAGAATAAAAGGCAAAATATAATAAAAATTTCAAAAAATAATGTGATAAATCTGAAATATAATAAAAAAAATTAAACAGGTAATTTTCAAGGAACCTGTAAGAAAATATATCTTAAAAAACTAAAACAAGCCAGACAGTGAAGACTGAAATAAATAACTAATCCTTGAATGTGAAGACATAGTTGTATGTCTTCACAGACAGATCATCAAGAAAGGAAATTAACAAAGATATTCAGGACTTGAACTGAGCTCTGGATCAAGTGGACCTGATGCATATCTACAGAACTCCCCATGCCAAAACAACAGAATGTATGTTTTTCTTGGGGCCACATGGCACTTACTCTAAAACTGATCACATAATTGGAAGTAAATCACTCCTCATAAGAAACAGGAGCAAAGAGGTAACCATGACATCCTCAGACAAATCAAGAAGCGAGTAACTGACCCTAATGAGACAATGATATATATGTGAGCTCTCACGTGAAGAATTAAAAATAGTACTTGTAATAAAACTACAAGATAACACAAAAAAGCAACTCAGAAATCTATCAGAGAAATTTAAAAAGAGATTGTAATAATAAAAAATTATAATTAAAATATCAAATAGAAATCCTGGAACTGGAAAAAATACATTTGTGAAACTGAAAAATACATTTGAGGCTTTTAACAGCACAATAGACTAAACAGAAAAGAGAGTCAGTGAGCTTGAAACATGCTAATTGAATATAGAGAGTCAGAAAATCAAAAACAATAAAAAGGAACAAAGAACTATATCTTAGAGGATATAGAAAATCAGCTCAAAAGAGCAAATCTGAGAATCATTGAGATTCAAAAGAGAGCTGAAAATAGTAAGGGCTAGAGTGCTGATTCAAAGAAATCATAATACAAAACTTTCCAAATCTTAAGAACGATAGAAATACTCAGGTACAAGAGGGTCAGAGATCACCAAACAGATTTAGCCCAATTAAAACAATCAAAAGGCATATAATAATCAAAAACTTCCAAAGTCAGTAGAAAAAGACAGGATCCTAAAAGCAGCAAGAGAAAAAATAACCAACTAGCATCATGATGTTAGCATTAAATTCACACATAGCAATGTTAACCTTAAATATAAATGAGCTAAATGCCCCAATTAAAAGACACAGAGTGGCAAGTTGGATACTTCAAGAAAGTCTCAGGATACCAAATTAATGTGCAGTTGGTTACAAAAACAATGTGCAAATTAATGGTAAGTTGGATACAAAGACAAGACCCCACCAGCATGTTTTATTCAATAGACACATCTCATGTGCAAAGACATACATAGACTCAAAATAAAGGAATGGAGAAAAATTTACCAAGCAAATGGAAAGCAGAAAAAAGCAGAGGTTGCAATCTTAGTTTCTGACAAGATAAACTTTCAAACAACAAAGATAAAAAACAAAAATTACAACAACAACAACAACAAAAAAGAGGACATTACATAATGGTCAATGGGTCAATTCAACAAGAAGAGCTAACTATCCTAAACATATATGTACCCAATACAGGAGCACCAAGATTTATAAAACAAGCTCCCAGAGACCTACAAAGAGACTTAGACTCCCACACGATAATAGGGGAGACTTTAACACCCCATTGTCAATATTAGACAGATCATCAAGAAAGGAAATTAACAAAGATATTCAGGACTTGAACTGAGCTCTGGATCAAGTGGACCTGATGCATATCTACAGAACTCCCCATGCCAAAACAACAGAATGTATGTTTTTCTTGGGGCCACATGGCACTTACTCTAAAACTGATCACATAATTGGAAGTAAATCACTCCTCAGCAAATGTAAAATAACTGAAATCAAGAGTTTCTCAGACCACAGCACAATCAAATTAGAATTCAGGATTAAGAAACTCACTCAAAACCATGCAACCACATGGAAATTGAACAATCTGCTCCTAAAAACTCCTGGGTAAATAATGAAATTAAGGCAGAAATCAAGAAGTTCTTTGAAACCAATGAGAACAAAGAGACAACATATCACCATCTGTAGGATGCAACTAAAGCAGTGCTAAGAGGGAAGTTTATAGCACTAAATTTCCACATCGAAAAGCTAGAAAGATCTCAAATTGACACCCTAGCATAACAACTAAAAGAATTAGAGAACCAAGAGCAAACAAACCCCAAAGCTAGCAGAAGACAAGAAATAACCAAGATCAGAACAGAATTAAAGGAGATAGAGACATGAAACACCCTTCAAAAAATTAATGAATCCTGGAGCAGTTTTTTTGAGAAAATTAATAAAATAGACCACTAGATACACTAATAAAGAAGAAAAGAGAAAAAAATCAAGTAGACACAATGAAAAACAATAAAGGGGATATCACCACTGACCCACAGAAATACAAATAACCATCAGATAATACTATAAACAGCTCTATGCAAATAAACCTGAAAATCTAGAAGAAATGGGTAAATTCCTGGACACATACACCATCCAAAGACTGAATCAGGAAGAAGTCAAATCCCTGAATAGACCAATAGCAAGTTCTGAAATTGAGGCAGTAATAAATAGCCTACCAACCATAAAAAAAGAAAAAAAACCCAAGAGCAGATGGATTTACAGCTGAATTATATGAGAAATACAAAGAAGAGCTGATATCTTTTCTTCTGAAACTATTCCAAACAATTGAAAAGAAGGGACTCCTTCCTAACTCATTCCATGAAGCCAGCATCATCCTGATATCAAAACCTAGCAGAGATAAAACAAAAGAAGAAAACTCCAGGCAAATATTCCTGATGAACATCAATGCAAAAAATTATCGATAAAATACTGGCAAACCAAATATAGCAGCGCATCAAAAAGCTTATCCACCATGATCAGGTTGGTTTCATTCCCAGGAGGCGAGGCAAGGTGGGTTCAACATACAAAAATCAATAAACGTAATTCATCACATCAACAGATCTAAATACAAAAACTACATGATTATCTCAATAGACACAGAAAAGGCCTTTGATAACATTCAAGGTCCCTTCATGTTAAAAACTCTAAATTAACTAGATTGAAGGAACATACCTTAAAATAATAAGAGCCATTTATCACAAACCCATAGCCAATATCATACTGAATGGGCAAAAGCAGGAAGAATTCTCCTAGAAAACCTGCACAAGACAAGGATGCACTCTCTTACCACTCCTATGCAACATAGTGTTGATTGGAAGTTCTGGCCAAGGCAATCAGGCAAGAGAGAGTAATACAAGTATTCAAATAGGAAGAGAGGAAGTGAAATTATCTTTATTTGCAGATGACATGATCCTATATCTAGAAAACTCCATTGTCTGAGCCCAAAAGCTTCTTAAGCTGATAAGCAACTTCAAGAAAGTCTCAGGATACCAAATTAATGTGCAGAAATCACAAGCATTCCTGTATACCAGCAATAGGCAAGTAGAGAGCCAAATCATGAATAAACTCATTCACAATTGCTACAAAGAGAATAAAACACCAAGTAATACAGCTAACAAGGGAACTGAAGAACCTCTGCAAGGAGAACTGCAAACCACTGCTCGAGGAAACCAGAGAGGACACAAAGAAATGGAAAAATATTACTTTATGATCACAGATAGGAAGAATTAATGTTGTGAAAATGGCCACATTGCGCTAAGAAATTTATGGATTCAATGCTATTCCTACCACTGATATTCTTCACAGACTTAGAAAAAAACTATTTTAGATTTCATCTGGAACCAAAAAAAGGCTTGTATAGCCAAGACAATACTAAGCAAAAAGAACAATGATGAAGGCATCATGCTACTGGACTTCAAACTATGCTATACAGCTACGGTAACCAAAAAAGTATGGTACTGCTACAAAAATGACACATAGACCACGGAAAAGGATACAGAACTCAGAAATAAGACCACACATCTACAATTGTCTGATCTTTGACAAACCTGACAAAAGTAAACAATGGGTAAAGGATTCACTATATAATAAATTGTGCTGGGAGAACTGGCTGTCCATATGCAGAAAATTGAAACTGGATCCATTCCTCACACCTTATACAAAAATTAACTCAAGATGGCTTAAAGACTTAAATGTAAAATCTAAAACCATAAAAGCCCTAGAAGAAAACCTAGGCAATACCATTCAGAACATAGGCACAGACAACAATTTCATGATGAAATCGCCAAAAGTGATTTTGGCAACAAAATTTTGCTTTGTTTTGCTTTTGAAACAAAAACAAATTTGACAAATGGCATCTAATTAAACTAATGAGCTTCTGCACAGCAAAAGAAACTATCATCAGAACAAACAGGCAACCTACAAAGTGAGAGAAAATTTTTGCAACCTATTCATCTGACAAAGGTCTAATATCCAGAATCTACAAGGAACTCAAACAAATTTACAAGAAAAAAAAATTAAAAAGTGGGCAAAAAACACGAACAGACATTTCTCAAAAAAAGACATTCATGGAGCCAACTAACATACAAAAAATATCTCAACATCACTGATCATTAAAGAAATGCAAATGAAAACCACAATGAGATAACATCTCATGCCAGTTAGAATGCTGATTATTAAAAAGTTAAGAAAAAACAGATGCTGGCAAGGTTGTGGAGAAATAGGAACTCTTTTACACTGTTGGTGGGAATGTAAATTAGTTCAACCATTGTGGAAGATGGTATGGTGATTCCTCAAAGATCTAGAACAGGAAATACTATTAGATGCTGCAATCCCATTACTGGGTATAGGCCCAAAGGAATATAAATAATTTTATTACAGATATATGTGCATGTGTATGTTCACTGAAGCACTATTCACATTAGCAAAGACAAGGAATCAACCCAAATGTCCACCTATGATAGACTGGATAAAGAAAATATGGTATATACACACTATGAAATACTGTGCAGCCATAAAAAGGAATAAGATCATGTATTTTACAGGGACATGGCTGCAACTGGAATCCATTATCCTCAGCAAACTAATGAATGAACAGAAGACCAAACGCAGTATGTTTTCATTTATAACTGGGAGCTGAACAGCAAACACATGGACACATGGAGGGGAAAAACATACACTGGGACCTGTCAGGGGTTGCAGTGTGGGGAGGGAGAGCATCAGGATAAACAGCTAATGCATGCTGGACTTAGGATCTAGGTGATAGGTTGATAGGTGAAGCAAACCACCATTGGACACATTTGCACTCGCCTATGTAACAAAAATGCATGTCCTGTACATGTATCCCAGAACTAAAAATAAAAAATAAAATAAAATGTATTTATGGGCACTGAAAAAAAAATGCTCTAATTTGTCCTGAAATGGACTTCTCAGAATTAACATTACATGCCAGAATGGAGTGGAAGGACATATTCAAAAATAAAAATACAAAAAATAAAAAAAAATACAAATACAAATAAAAAACAAACTGTTACTTGAGAATACTTTGTCTAGCAAAGCTATCCTTCAAACCTGAAAGAGAGATAAAGTTTTTCTCAAACCAAAGCTGACAGAATTTATCACTGCCAGACATGTTTTATAAAAAATGCTAAAGAATGTATTTCAATCAGAAAAAGAAGGACACTAACACACAAAAAGGAAACATTTGAAGGTATAAAACTCATTAATAAAGTAAACAGACAAACTCAGAATACTCTAATATTGTAATTGTGGTGTGTAATGCACTTGTATCTAGGCATAAAGACTAAGAGACAAACCTATCCAAAACAGTACATAACTAATTAAGAGATAGGTAATATAAAAATGTATGTAACTAATTTAGAGTTAGGTAACATAAAAATTTAAATAGAGACAACAAAAATTCAAAATATAAAAGGATATATATTTAAAGTGCAGACTTTTACTAAGTTTTTTCTTTGTGTCTATTCTCTGTGATCAAAGATAAGTTGTCATGTGTTTAAAATAACTTGTTACATATATTAGATTTTTTTGTAAGCCTCATGGTAAACACAAAGCAAAAACCTATTACAGATACAATAAATGTAAAAAGCAACAAATTAAAACATACTTCTGGAGAAACTCACTTAAGCATGAATGAAGATAGTGAGAAAGAAAGAAAAGAAGACAGGAACTACAAGACAACCACAAAACAAGTAACAAAATGGCAGTGGTAAGTCCTTATCTATCAATAATAAAATGTATCTAAATGAACTAAATTATCCAGTTAAAAATATAGTTTGGTTCAATAAATTTTTAAATAACAAGACTTAATTACATACTACCTATAAGAAATCCGTGTCACCTATAAAGACACACACAGAGCAAAAGCGAAGGAATAAAAATAACAAATTTCATGTAATTAGAAATGAAAAAGAACAAGGGTACACATACTTATACCAGATAAAATAAACAAGTCAAACACCATAAAAAGAGACAAAGAAGGTCACTATATAATGATACAGGATCAGTTCAAAGAAAGGTTATAATAAATTGTAACTACATGTGCACACCCAACATCAGAGCACCCAAGCATATAAAGAAATCATTAATAGATCTAAAGAGATATAGTCTACAATATAATAACATAAACACACAGTCTCAATAAAGGTCACAGCTTCCAGAAACAAAACACATCAAAGTTAAACTGCACACTAGATCAAATGAACCTATTTGACATTTAATGAACAATTCAGTCAACTGGTGCAGAATACACATTCTTTATATTAGCACATGAAAAATTATTCAGAATACAGCATATAACAAAACAAGTCTCAGCAAACACAAAAAGTCAGAATAACATCAACTATTTTTTCTGATACAATGGAATAAAACCAGAAATCAAAAATGAGAAAAGTCTGGAGACTATACAAGCATATGGAAATTAATAATATGTTCCTGGATTATTAATAGGTCAATGAAGAAATCAAGAAGCAAATTTAAAATGTTATGAAAAACATGAAAATTGAAATACAACATACCAAGGTCTATGGTTACAGAAAAAGCAGTACTAAGGGGGGAGTTTATAGCAATAAATGCCCACGTCAACAAAGTAAAAAGACTTTTTAAAATAAGAACCTGGCCGGGCGCGGTGGCTCAAGCCTGTAATCCCAGCACTTTGGGAGGCCGAGACGGGTGGATCATGAGGTCAGGAGATCGAGACCATCCTGGCTAACACGGTAAAACCCCGTCTCTACTAAAAAATACAAAAAACTAGCCGGGCGGGTGGCGGGCGCCTGTAGTCCCAGCTACTCGGGAGGCTGAGGCAGGAGAATGGCGTGAACCCGGGAGGCGGAGCTTGCAGTGAGCCGAGATCTGGCCACTGCACTCCAGCCTGGGTGACAAAGCGAGACTCCGTCTCAAAAAAAAAAGGAACAAAAAAAAAAAAAAAAAAAAAAAAAAAGGAACCTAATGATCCAGCTTAAGAAACTAGAAAAGCAAGAATGAACTAAACCCAAAATAAGCACAAAGAAGGGGATAATAAATCTCGGAGCAGAAATAAATGAAATTGAGACCAAATAACAAACAATATGAGAGAAGAATAAGATGAAAAGTTGGTTTTTTGAAAAGGTAAGTCAATAAACCTTTATCTAGACAAGCAAAGGAAACAAGAGGAAGACCTATATAAATAAAATCAGAAACAAAAAGAGGAAAGATAACAACTGACACCACAGAAATAAAAAAAAAAAAAAAAAAAAATCATTAGGAAACACTATAAACAACTATATGCCAAAAAATTGAAAAACCTGGAAAAATGGATAAATTCCTTCAGACATACAACCTGCCAAGATTGAACCATAAATAAATAGAAGACCTGAACACACCAATAAAGAGTAATGGGATAGAAGCAACGATAAAAAGTTGCCCACCAAAGAAATCCCAGGCTTCACTCTGAATTCTACCAAACATTTAAAAAAAAAAAACTAATACTACTTCTATTCAAACTATTAAAAATATCAAAGAGCATGGGATATTTCTGAATTCATTATTGATATTGATAGCCAGTATTATCCTTATGCCAAAAACAGACAAAGCCACAAGAAAACCACAGACAAATATCACTGATGGACGTAGTTGCAAAAATCCTTAGCAAAACATAAGCAAATCAAATTTAGTACATTAAAGAGGGCATTCATCACCATCAAATGGGATTCATCCCAGGAATAAAAGGATGGCTCAATGTACTCAAATGAATAAATGGCATATATCAGAGGAATCCATAACAAAATTTCTATGATTATTTCAATGGATGCTGAAAACACATTCACTAAAATTCAACATTCATTCATAATAAAAACCCTCAAGAAACTGGGCATTGAAAGGAACATATCTTAAATCAGTAAAGGCCATATATGTCAAACCCACAGCTAACATACTGAATGGAAAACAATGGAAAACCTTTACTCTGAGATCTGGAATAAAATAAATATACCCACTTTTACCATTTTTATTGAATATAATGCTGAAAGTCCTAGCCAGAACAATTAATCAAGGGAAAGATATAAAGGGCATTCAAATTGGAAAGAAAAAAGTCAAATTAACCTCATTTGTAGACATCATTACTTATATTTAGAAAAACCTAAACACTCCACCGAAAAACTTTTAGAACTGATACATGAATTCAGTAAAGTAGCAGGATAAAAAAGAAAACACACACACCCAAATTTAGTAGCATTTCTATACCCTAACAGCAAACAATCTAAAAAAGGAATAAAAAGTCAATCCCATTTATAAGAACTACAAAAAGTATACAATACTTCGTAATTAATTTTACCACAGAAATTAAAGATTGTTACAAAGAAAACTCTAGCACACTAATGAAAGAAATTGAAAACAACACAAAGAAAAATGGAAAGATATCTCATGATCATGGATTGGAAGAATTAATATTGTTAAAATGTCAATACTGCCCAAAAAACTTTACAGATTCAGTGCAATTTCTGTCAAAATATCAATGATACTAGTCACATGAATAATCTTAAAATTTGTATAGAACCACAGAAATCCCAGAATTATCCAAGCAGTCTTAAGCAAAGAGAATAAAGCTGGAGGTATTATACTACCTGATGCCAAAATATACTACAAAGTCATATTAACCAAAACAGTATGGTACTGGCATACAACAGACACACAGACCAATGGAACAGAATAGAGAACTCAGAAATAAATCCACACATTCACAGACAACTCTTTTTGACAAGTGTCCCAAGAACATACATTGGGAAAAGGCCAATCTCTTCAATAAATGATGCTGGAAAAACTGGATAACCATTCACAGAAGAATGCAACTAGACCCTTATCTCTCACCATATACAAAAATCAAATTAAAGTAAATGAAATATTTAAATTTAAGACATGAAACTATGAAAGTACTAGAAGAAAACATAAAGAAAAATGATTCACAAAGTTGGACTGGGCAAAGATTTTTTTGAATAAGACCTCAAAAAGCACAGGCAACAAAAGCAAATATAGGCAAATAGAATTATATCAAACTAAAAAGCTTCTGTAAAGCAAATGAAACAATCAGTAGTGTGAAGAGACAACCTATAGAAATGCAGAACACATTTTTGCAAATTATCCTAGAAGGGGTTAGTAACAAAAATACACAAGGAACTCAAACATATTAGAAAAATAAAGTAACCTGATTAAAACATGCACAACATATCTGAATAGACATTTTCAAGATAAGACATACAAATGGAAAGCAGGTGTATGATTAAATATTCAACATTGCTAATCATCAGGGAAATGCAAATCAAAACCATAGTGAGATATCATCTCATCTTAATCAAAATGGCTTTTATTAAAAAGACAAAATACAACAGATAGTGGTGAGGATAGGAAGAAAGGAGAACACTCATACCCTGTTGATGTATGAGTATTTCCACTATGGAAAACAGTATAAAGCTTTCTCAAAAAACTCAAAATATAATTTACCATAGGATCAAGCAATATCACTGCTGTATGTATGTCCAAGAGAAAGGAAGTACATGTATCAAAGAAGTATCTGCACTGTCTTGTTAATTGCAGCTACTATTCATGTTAGCCAAGATACAGAATCATTCTAATTATTTATCAATGAATTAATGAATAAAGAAAGTGTGGTATATATACACAAAGGAATCTGCTTTAGCCATTAGAAAGGAGATCGTATAATTGCTGCAACATAAATAAAAATGAAGACCGTATGTTAAGTGAAATAATCCAGGCACAGAAAGAGAAATATCACATATTCTTGCACACACATGGGAGCTAAAAAAGTGATTCACGTGAAAATAGAATGTTCACCAGAGGCAGGGAAGGGAAGGGGAAAGGGAAGATGAAGAGAGGGTGATTAATGGGTACAAAAATACAGTCAGAAGAAATAAGAACTTGTGATTTATAGTTCAGAGGTTAACAATAATTTATTGTATATTTCAAAATAACTAGTAGATAATAATTCCAATGTTTCTAGCATCTTAAAAAATCAGAGAAATGTTTGAGGTGATAGATATCCCAATTACTTTTATTTGATCCTTACACACTATATGAATGCATCAAAATATTATATGTAATTCAAAAACATGTACAATTCTTAGGTATCAATAAAAAGAAAGGTGGTCTTCAAAATACATATATCTGGCATCATGATCTAATGTAAGCATTTCCTTTAAAAATCAAGAATAAAAAACGAGAGTAATTGTTTTCATCGTGTTTATTCAAAATGTTACTAGAAGTTACAGTTTGCAATGTAGAATAAGATAATTAAATAAAAAGTTTAGAAATTTGAAAAGAGAAAATGAAATTCTTACTGGGAAATATAACATGATTGTCTACAAAGTATATGCAAAATTTATGGGAAAATATTACAATTAATAAAGTCTAACACAGTCAATAGGTCTCAAATTCACCTGTTTACACTTGCCACAAGTCTAAAAATATGATTAGTAGATCATAACTTATAACAATAAAGAAATGTTAGAAAACTTTTTAAAAATAATAAAATAATAGATGTGTAAAACAAGAAAATTATAAAACTGTTAAAAACATTTAACAATAAATATGAAAAATTTATGCTATTATCATAATGAGTAAATGTAATAAAGGTATTTATAGTCTATAATTTTTTTCTACAGATTTGATGTACTTTAAATTGAAATCTGAAAGGACATTATCTGGGGACTTTGATGGATGATTTTAACTTTTATATGGAAATAAAAGCAGATATTGAGAAAATACGAAATTATATTCATTAAGTATGATGTCAATAAATTGCAGACAGAAATAGAATAGTGTGTTTTCATATGTAGTCTGTCTCCAAATGGACAATTGAGACACCACATGCAAAAACCAAATTAAAGTGGACTGGAACTTAAATGTAAAAAACAAAATTTAACCACTTTCAAAGTAATGTATTGCAAATGTGTTTATATACATGCATATATAAATATATACACACACATACAATTTGTATATATTGTAGTATGTGCACATATACTACACACACACGCATACATTTATACATAACAAAAGACAATCTGTATACAAAATATAAAGGCAACCCCACTAAAATGTTAATAATAAATTTTTAAAACTAGGCAGGAGTAATAAAATATTAATCAATATTAAAAGACATTGTATTTAATGAAAGTAAAATATATTTTCACTGCATTGACAAACATTTAAATATCTGATAATGTGAAGTGTTAACAAGGAAGCAAGGAAAGGAAATAAGATATTACTAGGTGGATTATAAGTTGTTTTGGATTTGTTTGTTTGTTTGTTTGTTTTATTGAGACGGAGTCTCGCTCTGTCGCCCAAGTTGGAGTGCAGTGGCACGATCTTGTCTCACTGCAAGCTCCGCCTCCCAGGTTCAAGCGATTCTCCTGCCTCAGCCTCTCGAGTAGTTGGGTGTCACCATGCTCAGCTAATTTTTTGTATTTTTAGTAGAGACAGGGTGGAGTATAAGTTTTTATAGTAGTTTGGGAAAGTCATTTGGCATTTTCCATTGAAGCTGACAAACTAGCAGTACCTACAAAGGCTTTCATAACCCATGATTGTTCAATAGTGTAATTAAGAGAAATCAAGTCAATACAGGGAAGTGTAAACTCCTTACAGCACTCCACTAGTAGGGTTAAAATGATGAGGGCAGCAAGATTTCAAGTGTTGGTAAAACTCCCAACTTCCAGTTATTTACCAGTAACAACACGAGCTGGAAGCCTAGGTTTAAATATCAGAGACGCACGGTAAGTCATGGACTGAGGAGGAATCACATGGAGAAACCAACCCCTATTTTCTCTGGTAAACTAGTAAAGAGGGTCCTCTGAAAAGAGGGCAATTAGTTGAGTTGCACACATAATCCTTAGAAATTTATTCTTCAAAACTCTCACAAGAATTAGTTCTACCTCCATCCTACCCCTCACCTTTTCTTTATCATACTGGTAGTTTTGTTTTTGTTTTTTTTTTTAGCAAACAAATATAGTTATCTTCACATCCAATAATGTATTATATTCTAAAAACTGCATTGTTAACTCCCTAGATTTGCTTAATTTGAGAGTTATAATTAGCTTCAGTTTTCTTGAACAGAGTGAATGCAAAGTGTATTGGATTTTAAAATGCTATTTCATAGTTGATTTAAGTACTAAAATGTTATACACAAATTGCACTTTTAGTCAAATGACTGTCAAGTATTTTTTGAAGTGTATAATTAAAATATTTAAATGTGCAGTGATAAGCCACTTTCAGAAGCTCTGGAGTACTCCTAAAGGTGACTTGGAAAAAAACCCCAAACCAAACTTTCCTCCTTCCACAACACCTGGTAGCCACTTTGAATAATTGGTTTTTGAAGTACTTCAGAATAAGGATGCTTTTCACTAGTTATTAACATAACTCAGCAGAGTTAGTGTGGTTTCCATTTTACAGGCATTTAGAAGCAGGATATATTTTCAAAAGACTACACCTCATTACCTGTAATAAGAGCAACCTTACGCTCTTTCAATAGAAGCTATTCACAACCTTCATTGGCAAGCGTGATTTAATAAACGTGTTTATCTTATGCACATAATCATTGCCATCTCATCATAATACAACCTTTTAAGCCCTTGACTTTTCTTCAAAAGAACTTATTCTTAAAAATAAATAACTTCCATAATTTTTTATGTTTGCTTTCCACATGTTCTCAAAGAGCTCAGGTTGCCTGCAAGATACTGTTTTGTCATCTAAGCTATGTAGCCAGCTGAAAGAGACATGTGGTATTATATTTTATCACATGATAAAAGTAAGGTTGAAAGGTGGTTGTTTCATTGATCCTCTTGTCTCAGTAATCTCATTGTTTACTCTGTTGTACTCTGTATTGGATCAATAATTTTCTGCACAATGTGTATCAGTTACAATCATTTTTCACACAGTGGTTTGTATGTTAGTCTGTGGGTTGAAATTTATCATAAATCCGTAGAAGTTTATAAACTATTCACCTTTTCCCTGATATTAACCCAATTTGAGAAATCCAAATTGTTATTTATTAATGTGAAGGACATCGATCTCCTTCTTGTCAAATGTGATGTAAACCTTTTCCCGTCTAGAACCCATTAGGGCATACAGTGTCTTTTAGCCTTAATTTATCTCACATACATGGTATGCAGACCAGCCCTGAATCAGATGCTGTCTGTGTTCTCTGGTTATAAGACAGAGATTCAAAACAAGACCACTTTCTGTCCTTCATCAAATAAAAAATTTTGTCTTAAAATGAAGGTTAGACTGAAAAAATATATCACTTAAAAGAAAAATTAATTATAGGATTGGTGTAATAAGCTTGAAACTCACTGATAGCATCCTAGTACAATTTCAACAAAATGAAAGTAGCAGCTTTAAATATCCATGCATTATCATCCATGAGTGTATATTGCTTGCCTTCAGGGTCATAAGTTAACAGCTAACACTCAAGTGCAATAATTTTCAAATTGCAGTCAGTGATCAGCCTGAATCAGAATCTTCTGAGGTCTTTGTTAGGAATGCAAACTACCTGGATGTTCTCCAGGCCTACAGAATTGAATATGTGCAGTAACATGGATGTAAGTGGAGGACATTATGTTAAGTGAAATAACTCATGCATCGAAAGACAAACTTCACATGTTCTCATGTATTTGTGGGAGTTAAGAATTAAAACAGTTGAACTCATGGAAATAGAGAGTAGAATGATGGTTACCAGAAACTAGGGAAAGCAGTGGGGTGGGGGTAGTGAGGATGTTTGATGGGTACAAAAATATAGTTAGATAGAATGAATAAGATATATTATTTGATAGCATAACAGGGTGACTACAGTCCACAATAATTTATTGTACCTTTAAAATAACTAAAAGAGTATAATTAGAATGTTATAACACAAATGATAAATTCTCGAGGTGATATATTACTCATTTACCTGATATTTTTATTATGCATGGTAGGCCTGCATCAAAATTTCTCTTGTACCATATATATATATGTATATTTATGTACACATATATGTTTGTGTGTGTGTATATATATGTATATACTATGTACCCACAAAAAAATTGAAAAAAAAATACTCATTTAACCAGCTAGACCAACAGTCTTCACTGTATGAAAGCCCTGGAATCAGAGGAGTAAGAGCCACATATATCAACCTGCCTTACAGCTGCAGATCTGAAGAGATGATGTGAACATCAATACAGTGAATAGAAAGTAAGGTAAAATTGTAATACCAATAATTCCAATAGAAAAACACAAAGTGAGGCCATACTCTATTTCTGACATATTTAAAGGTATGTTAGAAGTACCAACATGAAGAAAGCAAGTAAATATTACAAAAGACAGGTTCGAAAAACAAAAATGCTGCAGAGCAAAGAAAAAAGCACCATGCTGGAAACTGGTAGGATGGTCAGACTTCTGAAAATTGTTTCTATCGAAGCCGAATTCTTAGACATCCTCTCTCAGAGGAAGCAATCCTTGTGTACTAGTGAAAGAGCAGAAAGGCTCTTTGAGAACATACTCCTTCAGTGAGTCTTATGGAAGTGGGCCTCTCCCGCTCCAAGGATGAGTGCTGGGATTTTGGAAGGGAGACAACAAAACAATGAAATTGACTAAATTGAATAACTCTTTGCCCTCCTGGGCAAATAGGGCCTAATAAGCTCCAAAGGGCGGTACTCCTAGCACAGGCAGTCACATCTTTATTGGGTTCCTCGTAGTGAGAGCAGGCACAACAGACAGAACGGGCTTAGAGAAGCTTCTAAGTTAGAAAACTGTGGGAAAGACTGTGACGCAAAGAATAGATATGCCCTGAAGAATCACCAGAAATGAGTATTTCTCAAACAGTGCTGTATAAAGAAATAGAAGAGCATTTTGGAAAAAAGTATAATTTTGGGTTTTTTTTTTTGAGATTTAAAAAATGTCTATTTTTGAAACTAGAACAACAATTTACATGAAGAAAAATGTTCGTATTTATAAAGTGTGACCGTAAGATATAGTACAGGATCATAGCATTTTAATTATAATAGAGTGAGCATTTCTCAAACATAAAACAGAATTTCATCAGCTAAAAGAAAAACAAAAAGAGGGAGGATAAATGTATAGATATTTTTAATTAAGAGAGAGAATGATTGGTTTATATTTACTTAGTGGCCATTTTATTTTCATAACTCCAGACTTGTCTTTTGCTCTGGCTAACCTACCTTGGAACTGGGTTTTCTTGTCATCTTTTAATTTCTAATTGCTCTTTTGATATACATTATTTCAACTTTTTTTTTTTTTTTTTTTTTTGAAATGCCGTTTCACTTCTGTTGCCCAGGCTGGAGTGCAATGGCACGATTCGGCTTGCTACAACCTCTGCCTCCTGGGTTCAAGCGAATCCCCTGCCTCAGCCTTCTGAGTAGCTGGGATTACAGGCATGTACCACCAGGCCCAGCTAATTTTTGTATTTTTAGTATAGATGGGGTTTTCCATGTTGGTCAGTCTGGTCTCGAACTGCTGATCTCAGGTGATCCACTGACCTCGGCCTCCCAATATTTCAAGTTTTTGGACATTCTATGCCATCCATGTTTTCTTGATGTTTATATTTGCTGCTGCTGCTGTTATTGTTGTTGTTTGTTTGTTTGTTTTGAGATGGAGTCTCACTCTGTAGCCCAGGCTGGAGTGCAGTGGCAGGATCTCAGCTCACTGCAACCCCCGCCTCCCAGGTTCAAGCAATTCCTCTGCCTCAGCCTCCTGAGTAGCTGGGACTACAGGCACATGTCTCCATGCCCAGCTAATTTTTTGTGTTTTAGTAGAGACAGGGTTTCACTATGTTTCACAGGCTGGTCACGAACTCCTGAGCTCAGGCAGTCTGCCCTCCTCGGCCTCCCAAAGTGCTGGGATTACAGGTGTGAGCCATCGTGCCTGACCTATATTTGCCTTTTAAATGTGTTCATTTTATTTAAAAATAATTCAATGGAAAATATTTTTCTTCTATATCTTTTGTCTGATGACCATTTAACTCTACAGAGCAACCCCTATTGCCAAACTCTTAAGCATTTTGAAAGGAACATAATGAAAGAAAAATAATAAAAGGAACATAATATGTTTACATAATACATATCTATAAATGACCATGTGTATATGTGTGTGTATATCTATGTCTATATTTATCTATATGTCAATTTCATGTTTATGTCTATATCTACATATACTTTTGATTATCACAACAGGAATTGTACCTTCTGTCTGAACCTTGCTTTTTTTTATTATTATACTTTAAGTTCTGGGGTACCTGTGCAGAATGTGCAGGTTTGTTACATTGTTATACACACGCCATGGTGGTTTGCTGCACCCATCAAACCATCATCTACATTAGGTATTTCTCCTAATGCTATCCCTCCCCAGACCCCCACACCCCAATAGGCCCTGGTGTGTGATGTTCCCTTTCCTGTGTCCATGTGTTTTCATTGTTCAACTCCCACTTATGAGTAAGAACATTTGGTATTTGGTTTTCTGTTCATGTGTGTGTTTGCTGAGAATGATGGTTTCCAACTTCATCCATGTCCCTGCAAAGGACATGAACTCATCCTTTTTTATGGCTGCATAGTATTCCATGGTGTATATGTGCCTCATTTTCTTTATCCAGTCTATCATTGATGGACATTTGAGTTGGGTCCAAGTCTTTGCTATTGTGAACAGTGCCACAGTAAACATGCATGTGCATGTGTCTTTATAGTAGAATGATTTACAATCCTTAGGGTATATACCCAGTAATGGGGCTGCTGGGTCAAATGGTATTTCTAGTTCGAGATCCTTGAGGAATCGCCACACTGTCTTCCACAATGGTTTAACTAATTTACACTCTCACTAAAAGTGTAAAAGCATTCCTATTTCCCCACATCCTCTCCAGCATCTGTTGTTTCCTGACTTTTTAATGATTGCCATTCTAACTGGTGTGAGATGGTATCTCATTGTGGTTTTGATTTGCATTTCTCTAATGACCAGTGATGATGAGCATCTGCTTGTTGGCTGCATAAATGTCTTCTTTTGAGAAGTTTCTGTTCATATCCTTTGCCCGCTTTTTATGGGGTTGTTCTTTTCTTATAAATTTGTTTAAGTTCTTTGTAGATTCTGGATATTAGCCCTTTGTCAGAGGGACAGATTGCAAAAATTTTCTCCCATTCTGTAGGTTGCCTGTTTACTCTGATGATAATTTCTCTTGCTGTGCAGAGCTCTTTAGTTTAATTAGATCCCATTTGTCAATTTTGGCTTTTGTTGCCATTGATTTTGGTGATTTAGTCATGAAGTCTTTGCCCATGCCTATGTCCTGAATGGTATTGCCTAGGCTTTCTTCTAGGTGAACCTTGCTTTTTAACATGCATTTATATATCTCAAGTATTGTTACACATCAACAACTTAGTACATTTTAAAGAATGATATAATATTATCTTAAATGAATACTAGAGAATTTATTTAACCAGTCTCCTACTGGAAGACATTGAGGTCATTTCTTATCTTTTGGTATTACAAACTATGCTGTGATAGTATCTACAAAAATAAGACATTTTGTATATTTTTGCATGCATCAATAGGATATAGTTTCATGTGCACCTATAATATCACTTCCTAGAAGGAGAATTGCTGAGTTATAGAGCATTGAAAGATATTATTTACCAAATGTTTATCATAAAGGTTTTCTATTTTATAATCCAATTATTAATACAGAAGAGCATTTATGCCCTTTCTCAGAGTACATTAAAAAATTCATTGATTTCTGCTAATCAGAAACATTAAGACTATTTTATTGTATTTCAGTATTTTTTCTCATTTGGAGTGTGTTGAGCATAATTTCTCATGGGTGTAATTTTTATCTTTCCAGATCATTAAAATTGAATAAGACTCTCATATTTTTTCTGGTGTTATTTACCTTTTGCTTTGATTACTATTTATTTCATTTTGTTCTATGTGATTTTTTTCCTGGTTTTCCCTAATCTTAGACCAAACAAGCAGTTGATTGCTTCTCTAGCTCAAAACTGATCACTTTTGTAACTTTATTATTAATATTTTGCATGATACATGGCATATATAAAAGTTTCTTATAGAGTAATGTATTCTAATCACTAAGGCAGAATTTTCTTTTCTCAGTAATTGAATTATTTTGAATTTTTTAAATCTACAGTGAAGTTGAAAGTACAATAAATACCCAAACATTTCTCTTCTAGATTTACTAACTTTGAAGATCTTGCCACCCTCTCCATATCTATATCATTTATATCTATGTCTATATCTACATCTATATCTGTATCTATATATCTATCTATATCTACATCTATCTAGATCTATAACTGTCTGTATTTATATCAAATATAGACATAGATCTGTGACAGACATAGGTTCATATATCTGTCGTCTATCTACCTCTTTATCTCTCTATATGTCTTTTCATCCACCCACAAACACTTCCCTTTTGCTAACTCATCTAAAGGTAACTATATTGATAGTCTATCCCTAAATGTTACCCCAAATAATTAAATTCTTCTATGAAACTATATCACATGAAGCATATAAGATAATCAGCATTATTTCAATGCCATCATCCAATATATGGCCCACTTTCAAATTTTTCCAAATACCTTCAAGATGTCTTTCATTTTTTTCAATCCAAAATTCATTCAATGTCCATGCATTGCATTGGGTGTTATGTCTTATTAGCCTCCTTAAATAAAGAAAAATACCATTGCTTACTTCTTTTGAGAAACTCGGGCCAGTATTCCTGACAACATGTAATTCTGAATTCAACTGACTGTTTTTACTTGATTAAATGGAGGCCGGTAATTTTCAGCAAGAGTGACACATAAGTCATGTACTTGTTCCACTGCATTACATCACAATGGCAATGCCAAGTTTGACTGGTTAGTTAAGACCATACCATCAAATCTTTCCATTGTAAATTCCTTCCTTCCTTCCTTCCTTCCTTCCTTCCTTCCTTCCTTCCTTCCTTCCTTCCTTCCTTCCTTCCTTCCTCCCTCCCTCCCTCCCTCCCTCCTCCCCTCCCCACCCCTCCCCTCCCCCCCTCCCCTCCCCTCCCCTTCCCTCCCCTTCCCTTCCCTTCCCTTCTGATGGAGTTTCACTCTTGTTGCCCAGGCTGGAGTGCAATGGCACTATCTCGGCTCACTGCAACCTCCACCTCCCAGGTTCAAGCAATTCTCCTGCCTCAGCCTCCCGAGTAGCTGGGATTATAGGCATGCAGCACCACGCCCGGCTAAGTTTGTATTTTTCGTAGAGACAGGGTTTCTCCTTGGCGATCAGGCTGGTCTCGAACTCCCAACCTCAGGTGATCCACCTGCCTCAGCCTCCCAAAGTGCTGGGATTGCAGGCATGACCCACCGCACCCGGCCATATTTCTTTTTTATAATTAAATGTAATCTGTGCAGTAATACTTTGAGACTTCGTGAATATTCTGTATCCTAACTTTTTGCCCATTAGTGTTAGCATCCATTGATGAAATTGCCTGATACAGTTATTATATTTGTTATTATGAAAAGATGATTCTGTTCTAATGAACTGAAAAGTATATGTGCTGTAATTGTTTAATAAAGAAGATAATGTTAGAATGATATCTGTATCATTCACAGTGATAACATCATAATATGATTTAAAGGCCTTATATTAAAAACCCTTTTAAAGCCCACCACCAACAATTCTTATCCAAGAAAATTCATCCACTTTTGAAGTCCTTAACTTGGTTTAATAGCTTTAGTGTTTATTCTCTTTTAGAGTTTTTGTTCTTTAATTTTCAAATAGATTAGCAATTTCTGTGAACAAATTAAGTTACAGAATCACATGCCTATGTTTATGATTAATGTTTTACTAATATAATCTACAGTATAGGCAATATTCTTGTCGATGATCAACAATTCCAGTCATAATTAGGGATGAACAACTTATTATGGCAGCAACAGGAGAGTCGTGAGGATTTTCCCATAGACAAGCAGCATTGGTAATGCTCTGAAAACAGAGAACAGTTTTAGGGCAAATTACATCAAGGTATAAAAATGTAGAGGTGAAAAAAATACCCAAGTATGGAGAAAATGTATAGGTAGCCATGTATCTATGTGATGTGCATAATTGTTACAGTTCTGTAACTGAATAAGCATAAACACTATGATTTGAGTACATCATTCACTTATAAGGCACTGATTTATACCATTTTACTAAAATAAAATGATCAGCACATAATTCATAGCAGGATCTTTTCTTGTTTAACAAATTGAAGTACTTGGTTTGTAACTAGCCATGTGAAAAGCTCATAAATATTAATGAAATATTCTGAAATGTTCCGTTTATTGTCCGTGAATAGTCGTGGAAGATAGTAAAAGAACTTGAGTGAAAATAAGCCTTAAACTTCTTTAATAAAGACACACTCCATTGGAAATTTTCCTGTAATGTCACGGTTTTAACTTTTGTTATTCTTTTTCATCAGTAATATAGAACAGTGCAGTGAAGTGACTGAGAAGTAAAGGTCTTAGACTACTTACCATAGCAAAATTCATTGCTTACATGAGGCTTAATGATCTTTACATTTGTTAAGTATTTGACTCTGTAGATAGTCCTTTACCATACTCAACCAGAATATGATACAGTTAAATAATTTATCTTTTTTAGTTAATTAGTTATGATTCAAGTATGGAAAGATCAGATTATTAGGAATTCCATCTCCTTCATGGGAATCTTCTCTTCACTTTTGATTTTCTGAAGACTACACGGATCTTGTGCTGCCCAAAAGAGGTGTCAGTCTGATTTCCATAAATAACTGGGAAAGGTCCAGTGCCTGAATTGCAGGCTACTACTCATTATTTTGGTGCACAGTATCACTGCAGAAGCTCCCCAGACTGGCAGGTCTTTCCTTCAATATGAAACCATTCTAAGGCAGTCTTCTATTGTAGAAAAATAAGGAGAGTTATCCCACTGCTTCCAAGCAAAATTAGAAAAAAAAAAAATCTTTGTGAATTTGGATTTCACAAATATTTTTTTAGATAAGATACTAAAAGCAAAATTCATTTAAAAAGATGCATAGGATTTCATCAATATTAACATTTCTTTGCTTTTAAAGAAACTATTAAGAGATTAAAAACACAAGCTAAACCTGAGGAATAACACATGCAAAACACAAATCTGGTAAAACCTGTGTCTAGACTACATTAAAAATATTCATGTGCTGGGTGCGGTGGCTCATGCCTGTAATCCTAGCACTTTGGGAGGCCAAGGCGGGTGGATCACCTGAGGTCAGGAGTTCAAGATAAGCCTGGCCAACATGGTGAAACCTGGTCTCTACTAAAAATACAAAAATTAGCTGGGCGTGGTGGCAGGCACCTGTAATCCCAGCTACTCGGGAGGCTGAGGCAGGAGAATCTCTTGAACTTGGGAGGCAAAGGTTGCAGTGAGCCAAGATCACACCATTGGACTCCAGCCTGGATGCCAAGAGCAAAACTCCATTTCAATAAATAAATAAATAAATAAATAAGTATTCATAGCTTCATAAGAAATAAACTCATAGTTCAAAGAAGAAATTCATAGCTCAAATAAACAACAGCAAACTAACAAAACAATTAAATAGGCTAAAAATTTGAGCAAAAGATAAATGGATGACAATTTAACACATTTAAGATGCTCAACATTATTACTCTTTAGTAAAATGTAAATTAAAACCATAATAAAATATCACTACACACATATTTGGATGGATTAGAACAAACATACAGCTGAAAACCTGGCTATATCAATTGAAAAAATATTAGAATGCTTATACATTATTGGTGGGACTGCAAAATAGGAAGGTCACCTCAGAAATATTTTGGCAGTTTCTTTTAAACACATTCAAGAAACAACAAGGAGGCTCTTTTAGTTTTTAAATATAAAAAATTTAAAAAAGAACTAGTGGGAAATTTGGAGACAATGCCCTCCATAAATTTTAGGGAAGGCCTTCCAGAAAAAAAGAAGCTTAATTTATTTTTTCTATGAACAGCCAGCTATTTGAGAGTTTTGATTGGGATGGGGGAAGTAAAATTTATTATTTTGTCTGTTCTTTAGTACCTCTGGATTATAGAGGTACCAAAAACATACATACGATTTCATCAACACTTAATCTATAATCCAGAGGTACCAAAGAAAAATCACGTACACAGGTTAGGTAACACTGCAATTGTCTATGAGGAAATCATCAATAGATTAAGTTTATAGATTTGTAGGTAGAGTGAAATGGAAGGATTTCACATGTATTTTGAAAGAATAAGAACAAATATTTTCTGATTTACAGCTTTTTGGCTGTAATAACTGCATAAATTATAGTACATTTGATGAGAAGGGTAATAATAGGGGAATAAAATGTTCAGGGAAGATGGAATTCTAGTGGCAAACAAGATTTAAGATTAATCTAATCTTAATCTTCAAATTTAAGAACTTCTCCTTTCATTAAGCTATGTTTCTCAGTGTCCACATAGACACTTGCCAGAGTTTTCTAGGCATGGTTACTACAATGCCGATGGCCATGTCTATGTTAGGATTACAGAACTTCTTATCAAAATGCACCTTCCTAACAAAAAGCACTGTGTGTCCAAACTCCTTTAGCACATCCAAATTGTATTGTAAAAAATAGACAGTGTTAAGATAAGTTGGGAAACAAGTACAGAATAAAGGAAAAGTGAAATCTTGCCAAAAGTATAGAGTAGATTAAGAACCAATAAGCCTGGAGGAATTCTTTGCAAATAACACAAATGATTTTGTATGTATTTAGAGTATGAGTTGCATGATTGCATTCACACAAATAGTAATTAAGTATGAAAAATGTAGCCATTTCAGATCAACTCCACTAAGCATGGCAGGCCTAAGTTTTCTTTTTTGTACCCAACAGAAATACATCACACTTTGGAATTTCTGATAGTGAATTTGGGGGTCCTCTGGCCATTTTTTCTACACTGCAAGGATCTTCGTGTTTCATACTGGTCTAGGTGAGAAAAGATAAATCGTGCAGGTTTATGAAGAAGAGCAGATGAATAGGATATATTGATATCTAGAGGACTAGTTTTACATTAACTATGTTTCATATATAAGGCAATCTCACTGATTAATCTCTTCATTTGAAGAATTCTATATAACAGTCTTGTAATTTGAGATGTCAGTATGTAGTGGGTAGAAAGTAATCCAGCTTTTCTTTATATGTGGCATTGGGACTGGCAAGATGAAGGCATTTCTGTCAAGAATGGTGATATAAAAGGGCAGGTATGAATTTTTTCCAGAGGAGTAGGCTTCCTTCAGTGAGACTGAAAGGAGGCAATGCTAAGTAGTCCCTTTATCAATTCCCTCAAAAGTAGGTTTATGTTGTGCATGCCATGACTCACCATCTTTTTTCCTTCCTTCCTTCCTTCCTTCCTTCCTTCCTTCCTTCCTTCCTTCCTTCCTTCCTTCCTTCCTTCCTTCCTTCCTTCCCTCCCCTCCCTCCCTCCCTCCCTCCCTCCCTCCCTCCTCCCTCCCTCCTTTCTTTCTTTTTTTTTTTCTTTTTTTTTTTTTTTTTTGACGGAGTCTTGCCCTGTTCCCCAGGCTGGAGTGCAGTGCCATGATTTTGACTCATGTAACCTCCGCCTCCTAGATTCAAGCGATTCTCCTGCCTCAGCCTCCCGAGTAGCTGGGATTACAGGCACCTGCCACCACGCCCAGCTAATTTTTGCATTTTTAGTAGAGACGGGGTTTTGCCATTTTGGCCAGGCTGATCTTGAACTCCTGACCTCAGGTGATCCACCTGCCTCAGCCTCCCAAAGTGCTGATTACAGGCGTGAGTCACTGCACCATGCCATGACTCACCAATTTTAATACAAAGAGAGACTCAATACACTCATACTGAAGGCATGCGTGAATAATATAGTTGCATAAATTTTAGTACAACTTTGGGTCTTCATGAGGAAAGGAGAATGGTCTGCGTTAATGAATTAGTTTATATCTAATTCACTATCTACAAATTTTATTTTAGTAAAATTGGGAGACCATGAAACTCCCAGGTTTATCCACTAGGTTTGCTGCCCTGATATCTTCCTTCAACCCTCAACACTGCATATGGTCTCATTTAAGCTATATAGAAAAAAAATTGGAACCCCATGTATAGATAGCTATTAAATATGCTTATGTTGGAGTCAACCACAATTTCACTATGTGAACAAATACACTAATCAGTGCTGTTAGGTGATTCAAATGTTCTCAGTAAGTGTCATGCAGACTGTAGAACATAAATATGACCACAATTCTTTATGTTCTCAGTTAAGAAGTAGAAGGAAATCTTGGGACGGAAATTTTGGGAAGGAAATCATGTGTACTTGGGACCTACTGCACTGAAGAACATTCTAACTTAGAAAAGAGATACCAACCTTCCGCCTACCCTGTCCCCCAAAAGTAGCTTAATTTTCTGCGGTTTGGAGAAACCGTGGTAGTACTCATAAAATTGTGTTTGGACAAGCATGATACTATACGTGTGCTCAAGGCCGAAAGACTCTGAACTACCTGCACTTAATTCTGCTAGGGACACATTAAGTTATGTTAGATACAGAATCGGAGGGTGACTGACATTTTACTTTTTCTGAGACACTAAGGAGTAGAATTCTCAAGCAACTTAACACCTCAAATGATTATTTTCTCTCTAGGTGGATGAGAGAAAAATGCTAAAGCCTAGTGAGTAGTATCCTGGTGCTCAGGATGAACACAGAAGCTTTTGTGTTTTTTGGTTTTTTTTTTGTTGTTGTTGTTGTTGTTTGGTTTTTTTTTTGTTTTTTTTGTTTTTTTTTCTTTTGAGATGGAGTCTCCCGCTCTCTCCCAGGCCGGAGTGCAGTGGCGCCATCTCGGCTCACTGCAAGCTCCGCCTCCTGGGTTCACGCTATTCTCCTGCCTCAGCCTCCTGAGTAGTTGGGACTACAGGTGCACGCCACGACGCCCGGCTAACTTTTTTTGGGGGGGGGGTGGGGGGACGGAGTATCGCTCTGTCGCCCAGGCTGGAGTGCAGTGGCTGGATCTCAGCTCACTGCAAGCTCCGCCTCCCGGATTCACACCATTCTCCTGCCTCAGCCTCCCGAGTAGCTGGGACTGCAGGCTCCTGCCACCTCGCCTGGCTAGTTTTTTGTATTTTTTAGTAGAGACAGGGTTTCTCGATCTCCTGACCTCGTGATCTGCGCGCCTCGGCCTCCCAAAGTGCTGGGATTACAGGCATGAGGCACCACGCCAGGCCAAAGCTTTTGCTTTTTGCAAGTGGTTGTAGGGTAGAAGAATAAAATACTGGAATCAGCTCCTTAAGAATTGTGAACCAAGATCTTCCAGTAACACTACTGAGAAGACCGTGGTAACTTATTTTAATATGTCTAATATGTGGCTTGAAAACAAAACAAAACAAAACAAAAAAACTCTTGAAGATTTAAGATGTCTGTATTTGAATGTTCCAAAATTTCACTGTGATAAGCTTGGTATAGGTGTTTCATTCTCATTAAGCCAATTGGTTGGAAGACTCTTTCAGTCTGGGCACTAGCAACCATTAGTTCTAATAATTATTCTGATACATATTAAACTTTTCTGAATTTCGGCTCATCTGTTTCCTCTGTTCCCTCTTTCTGAGACCCCTAGATTGCATTCAATCCACTTTTCACATCCGTTCTCTCTGTATTTCTCTTTATGTGCTCTTTAATTGTATTTACTAAATGATTTCTCTTTCAGAAGTTCTATAGCCTTTTTAAAATATATGGCATCATGATTTTCTTTTTCAAATAACTTTCTACTGACTTTCTAATTTCACCTTTATTGTGTTAGATCAAGTCTCTGCTTTCTATCATGTTTACTTCTGTTTCCTCTTAAATATCTTTCTCAGTAAAGATGCATCGGTCATAACTTACAGTAAGCAACATTCTTATTTATATCTTTACTTTTCTTTGAAAGTTTAAGACTGTGGTTCAGTTTTCAATTCCTTCCACATAACAACCCACCATGCCCACGATCCATATCTATAAAACCCAGTATCATCTCACTGGTTTCTCCTATGTAGACTGATTCTCACCACCACTGAAGACTTCTTTTGCATATCTTCTGCTTAGCATTTGGCTTTATTTATTCTCATCCTTTTATGCTAGTGTTCTAAACTGGTGGCTACTGAAAAAACATAATTGTCTACTCAAATTACTTTCTCATTACTCCTGCAAGCAGATACTGGGGTTGTAGTAGTGTTAAGAGCTGGTTTGAGTGGTTTCAAATTCTTTTACTATCTTCAGTATACCAATTTTTTTTAAATACTATGACATAAATCTGAAATACTACAGTTATGTTGATACTGATAATGTTTTCTGAATTTTACTATTTTGATTTGATTTGTTTAACTTGTACTGGTAGTAAGATTCTATGTATAACATCATTGTTTTATCTTTGACTGAGTACAAGTTTGTTTTTATAACAAAAACAGAGAACCCTAAGCCAGAAATTTTACCTATATTCCAAACCTAAGCAAAGATTATGATCTAAATCTACATTCTGATAAAATCTATTAACAAATTTTCTCAGATTTTTCTCTTTTAAATGATTTGAATATGTATTCAAAGAAATTATCAGCAAAGCAACCCGTAAGAAGTCAAATCATACCTGTAACCTTTAAAGAATAAGAACACAAGGACCGGGCATGGTGGCTCACATCTGTAATCTCAACACTTTTGGAAGTGAAGGCGGGGGGATCACTCGAGCCCAGAAGTTTGAGGCAAGCCTGAGCAACACAGCAAGACCCCATCTCTACAAAAAATAAAAGAAAAATGAACCAAGTGCAGTGGGGCATACATGTGGTCCTAGCTACTCAGGAGGCTGAGGTGAGAGTACCTTTGAGCCCAGCAGGTCGTGGCTGCAAGTGAGCCATTATCAGGCCACTGCACTCCAGCCCGGGTGACAGAGTAAGATCCTGTGTCAAAAACAAAAAAACAAAAAACAAAACACGGGGCACATTATTATTGCTTAACTACAACACACTTGGAATTATAGGAAGTTAATTAATTATTTTTTACTCAAGCATTTTCAAATGTTTATGGTTCTAGCACATATAAAGCTAGAATTCTATTAAAACATATAATTAAGCATATCACATTTTGGCTAAGGCACACACACTAATAATACATTCTGAGGAAAAAGTTTTCTAGAATATTTATGAAGAAACAAAAATAAATTACTTAAAAGATATTATTGTGAGCAATTGTTTAAAAACTTTTGACCTATGATTTATCACTTTTGTTGTCATATTTATACCAAATTCTCAAGTTCACACAATTACTGAAACTATTGGTATCATAAACATCCAATTAGAATGGAAACTTTCTGTTCTGAGAAAGAAAAATTGGAAACATAAATTTACAAAGGGTAGTTCTTTACTATTTATATTGAAAAGTTTGCAAGGCTTCATAGGAAGCTGTCTATTTATGATTATATTTATTGTATATATTTATGATTATAGATCTTTTTTTGTTTGTTTGCTTTTGAGGCAGATTCTTGCTTTAGAGCCCAGGCTGGGGTGCAATGGCACAATCTTTGCTCACTGCAACCTCCTAATCCCAAGTTCAAGGTATTCTCCTGCTTCAGCCACCCAAGTAACTGGGATTACAGGTGCGCACCACCACGCCCAGCCAATTTTTGTACTTTTGGTAGAGACAGGGTCTTGCCATGTTGCTTCGGCTGGTCTTGAATTTGTGAGATCAAATCATCCTCTCTCCTTGGCCTGCCAAAGTGCTAGGATTAGAGGTGTGAGCCATTCTGCCCAGCCTATTTATGATTATAATTATAATTATATTTAGGATTACATGGTTTTTTGTGTATAACTGTGGTAAGCAAGAGTAGCATGCAAAATTGTAAGAAGACAAAGAAGGCTCTCTCCTTTCCTTGCCTAACCACTTCTTTGGGATTTTTCATGTAGTAGCATTCCGTCTCTCAATATTTCTTTGGAAGGGTACTAGTTTATAAATTGTTGATTGAGAAACATGGAAATCAAATTCTATGTCTTTATTCATCGATGGTCATAATATTTATAAACTAATCAGAAAAAAAATTATTCTGTGTGGTAAAAATAATATATATTTATAATTAGAATTGCTTGAGATGTTGGTCATCTTTTCTTATTGTTTTCTTATTCCTTTGTATAATACATTAAATAACTACTTGTACATTAAGGTTCATCATAAAAGATGTATGCTTGATAGTTTTGATTTTCTAATTGAACACAAACCAGAAAATGAAGAGTACTCCTCAGTAAAGAAAAATGTTAGCTCTTTCAAAGATGAGTCCTTTACTAATATATCATATTTAGCAGCTGGGATGAGAGTGGAGGTATGACAAAGAAGTTGACTGTTTCAGTCTAGGAGATAGCATGATTATGTTCCTATTACTTCCTCATTCTATTCAGCTCATAAAATCATTTTTTCATGTTTTCTTATGTAATTTGAATGTTTCTTAATATTTTCTAAATAGGTATTAGGTGTCTTTGTAAGCAAAAAAAAATCATCATGGGCCAGAAAAAAATACAAATTTGGCTAGCCAATGCTTTCAGCATAGATTAATAAGAAAACTTCAATATTAAAATCATGATATTTCAGTTGAGGTAATAATGTCTGCATATTTAATACACTGACTATGTTTTTGAGATATACCCTTTGAACAATTCACTCAAAAAATAAATAGAAATCGTCTTTAGAAATTCTATCATATAGTCAAGATGTTATTTATGCTGCCATTTTTTAATATATGTTCTTTCTCGTTTTAAAAGTATAAGTACCTTTCTCTTCAAATCAATTGTGCATCTATGTAAATTTAAAATATTCTATGTATATTTAAAATATATTTCCTCTTTGTTGGCATAAGGCATAGGAAATACAACTTGTCTTTATAAAAATTATCTAAGATTTCAGTTAACATCGAAACAACAAAATGAAGAAATGATAACTATTCTCTGTGAATAAATACTGTTCAGTAGATATCTAATTATATTTTTATTTGTATGATAGCACTTCTTCTTCTTTACATATAGTTGATACTCCAGCAGCACTAATTTGAAAACACCTATTGAGATTTACATAATAGTTTGCAAAATAAACTTTAAACAAATGTAAATTTCCTCACAGTGTAATAGAGTTCCACAGATAAGGGTACAAAAACATTCATCATACACATTGATCTCTTACATTTGCCGCTTGTACGCCAGGAATTGTTTTGTAGTTTGCATATCAGAGGTTTAATCTGACTGTAAAGCAGTATATTTACTGGGTCATGTATGCATCAGTAACGGCTATTACAGATTGGGTGTCAATACAATTATGGAATGTGAAATAACACTATTTGATAAATTTTTTTTTTTCTAATAAAATATCGTGTTTCTTTCCCAGCAGAGCACATAATGCTTTCCATCAATTTTGTGATCAGTATTCAAGCTTCTCAAAAAAAGTACACTGGTACAATTCCATCTCTTAGTTTCCTTTGAGAAAATACTAAAAATATTTTCTGGTTGTCCAGACACTTAAATTGTAACACCGGAGAGCTCCTTTTTGTAAACATGAAAAGTTTTCACACTCTTTCTCCTTTATTTGGACAAAGAGTTGTTTCGTTAAAACTATCACACAGATTCAATTCTCCAAGCCCAAACAGATTCATAATAGTTTGGTCTCCATAGGATCATTTTACTGTGCATACTTATTCTAAGTTGTAATGCTTATATTAATATTTTTATCTCTAGCTTTCTTTTTATTAATTCAGTTTTTAACTGGAAAAATGCACTGAATGACAAATAAAAATACAAAATTAATGTAAACAAGAATAATTCTTTACCTACCTTAACCAGCTAGAAAAAAAAGTAACACAAAATAACAATTTTTAAATGAATAGGCAACACAAAACTCCAATCCCTGAAAGAAGCTTTAAAAAACAAGTGAGCATGACAATTTCATAAGATCACTATAACTGAAAACAATCCCAAAGCCATAATTCAGGAAGGGAAAATTCAAACAGAGGAAAGCAGTTGTTACGCTTAGCTTCATAGGTCAACTTTGCTAGGTTATGGTGTCTAGTTGTTTGGTCATACACTAGTCTAGATATTGATGTGAAGGCATTTCCTAGATGTGATTAATATTTAAACCGCATTGATTTTAAGTAACGGAGATTGCCTTTAATAAGATGAGTGGACCTCCTACAATCAGTGGAAAGCCCTGAAAGCAAATATTGGGATTTCCTGCAGAAGAAGAAATTCTGCTTCAAGACGTTAATATAGAAATGCTGCTTGAGTTTCGATCGTGCTGGCCTAAACTACAGGTTTCAGACTTGCCAGCTCTCACAATCATGTGAGCCAATTCTTTAAAATAAATAAAGAAGGTAAACAAAAGCACAAATATGATAAGGAAAAACATCAGGTACGTAAGTGATGAAATAAAAGTTCTAGAGATAAAAATATATCAGGGATTTTTAAAATACCCTGAAATGAATTAATATCAAAAGAAAAATGTCAATGAAATTAAAAATATACCAATGGAAATTCTCCAAATGATGCAAAAAATATTGAAGAAAATTAACAGAGGATCAATGACATGTGGGACTATCTCAAATTCTCTAAAAAAAAATGCATAATAGGGAGAAGGATGTAAAAAATATTTGAACAAAATTGAACAAATGTGATAAAAATATAAACCAAGACATCTAAGAAGCTAAAAAGCTACTCAAGCATAATACACATAGAGGAAACCACATAATGCATTGTAATTGAAGTACATATATCAAGTAATACAGAAAAATTTCAGAGCAACCAGAAATAAAAATAATTTAGTTATAAATGAATGAAGAAAGATAGTGAACTTCATATTAGAATATGTGCTAGCTCGAGGCAACTGAACAGCATCATTAGAACACAAAGAAAAAGAGAAGACAATACATCAACTTGAAATTTCAAGCACAACAAAAACACCTTTGAAAAATGAAAGTAAAATAAGGCACTTTTCAGATAAACAAAAGCTGAGAATATCCATTGCCTACACACCTTCACTATGATAAATATCAACTGAATGTTTTTAAACGAAGGAAAAATTTGCCAGATGAAATTTTGGATCTGCCCAAATAAAGAGTGCCAGAAATTGCAAATATTTGAGTAAATTAAAAAAAACTCTTTTTAGAGGTTAATGGAAGGAATTCTGGGTATCCAAGGCAACAGCAGGAATTTAGCTCTGATATTCCGAATTTCTCTTCTACAAAACAATGAAAACTAATTTTTAGTATTGGTGTGAGGATATTTATATACCCAATGGAGATAAACACAAAATCCAGAAGTAAGACCACATACTTACATCCAATTGTTTTTTAACAACACGCCTAGGTAATTAATTTGGGAAGTAATATTTTTTCAACAAAAGGGCTGAAAAATGTTACTTATATCAAAAAAAAAAAAAAAAAAAACAGGAATAAGGTTGACATCATATCCTACATAGAAAAATAAAAATACACCATAAACCTAAAGGCAAGCGAAAACTAGAAAACTTCCAGAATGAAACAAGAGAATGTTTTTGTGGCATTATGATAAACATAAAGTTATCAGTTAAGACAGGGCAAAAATATTCATGATGCGTTAAAAAAATGAATAAAATGATCTTTTTCAAAAATAAAAGTGTTTGCACTTTAAACAACACATTTAGGAAAAATAAAAGGTAGTTCCCAGATATGAAGACTATATTTATAATGTATGTATGAAGGATATGTATCTAGAATGTATTAGAAAGTCTTACCATTCAATAATAAGACAAATAAACTGATCCAAAAATGGGCAAAATGTTTGAATAGAAAGTTATGAGTTTTTAAAAAAAGAGTAGATATGCAAATGGAAAGTAAGCCTGTTAAAAATAATGTTTTCATCCACTGGGGCAATAGAAAATGACATTATAGTGGCATACCACTACACACTGACTAAAATGGCTAAAATGAAAAAAAAAAAAAAAAAGAAAAGACAGACAAAAGCATTTGTTAATGAGAAAATGGAAGAACTGAAATTCTATATTGCTGTTGGAATGCACAATGACGCAGCCATTTTGAAAAATAATTGGCAATATCTTATTAATCTAAATATGTTTATAAGATGTAACATTCACACTCTTAGATATTTATACTAGATAAATAAAAACATATGTCCACACAAAGGTTTCTACTTCAGTGCCCATAGCGATTTTATTCATTATAGCTAAAAATGCTGGAAAATACCATTGTTCCAAAAGAGGTGAATAGGTAAACAAAATTTCATATGTTGACATACAATTAAAGACCAATAATACAAGCAAAAGAATTACTGATACATAGAACAACATGGATGAATCACAGAAGCACATTGCCCAATAAAGGAAGCCCCAAACAAGAGAATATATATTATGAAATTCAGTTTGTATGAAATTCTAGATTCTAAGGAATCAAATAAATCGTTTCCAGGAGCTCAGGTGGGCCTAAGGAAGTGTCTGCAATAAAATACAAAAAAACTTTTGGCCTAATGGAAATATTCTATAACATAATTCTGATGATGGGTACAATACTGTATAGATTTGGCAAAATTTACCAAATAGTATACTTAAAATCAATGTATTTTATTATATGTAAATGATACAAGAATGAGGCAGCTTGAAAAGAGAAATATATATTGATGCACTATTAATCACCAATTTAGTACGAAGACTTTTCTGTACTTGGCCTCAGTGTAATTAGTGATGACTCAAGATCGGTATAAAACTTCTGAAACTGCTTTATGGGACTTACAAGGAGTCCGAATCTCTCTCTTCCATCAGGATTCAGATTGTCTTTCATGTTCATCCTTCCTGTTGTGTATGCCATTCTCACTTTCAATTCTGTTACATTTGTGTGTGTGTGTCAGGGGGGCAAATACTGGATGATAGGACACAGGTTTATTTCCTTTTAAGATAGGCAGACAAAAACTCAAGTCACAGTGTTCGCATTATTTGCCGTACAGAGATAAGTTTATTTACAGCAAAAAATTAAAATTTGTTAGACCAGGTTATGCTAACCAATGATCATTTATTTATTCTTTATACTTTAAAAATGATAACTACGCACAATAAATGGGTATTTAGACTAATTTCTAGACTGTAGCACTAAAAATAATGTGGAGGAAAATTCTAAATAATAAACAGAATGTTTTCATCCTTTGCAAGAAGAGAACGTAAAATGCAAAATTTAAGAATTATCCCCTGCAGAATCCCAATTTAAAGATGAAGAAATCAAGGCTCACTGTAGCTAAGATATTTGACAGCTAATAGGTTGCAGACATGAAGTTATGATAGTCAATGAGGTGCCCTTTACATTAGATTTTTTTCAAATATATTCAGTCAATAATTTTTGGTCTGTATAGGCAGAGTGAAGATAAGTTCACCAGTTATAAGAGACATATAGATGTTGACAAAAAATTGTGAAACAGATGATTGCAGAGATGTGGGATTCTCCCTACCTGTCAGTGGTTCCTAGTTAAAAATTAAAAGTTTGTGGGGTGCATGAATGCCACAGATGTGAACTGAAGGGGATATTGTGATGCGTCTCTATAATCACTGTTGATGCACATACATCATTCTTGATTGTAAATACACTGAAGTTAGTCTTCTGGAAATATTTCTTATCATACACTGCAAATCCATGGTTACAAGTTAAGTGCGTGTGTATATTTGTGTGTATTTTATATATATATATATATATATATGTATGTATTTGATACGTCACCTCATGTATACATATATAATGCATACACTAAATATACACACAAATGTACACATGTGAGATATACATTCTCTATATACACATTTTAAAGATAGATATCTAATCTATTAGGAGTACATATCCTAAGTGGTCAAAAGCTGTTCCTTAACTTTTAAATATTGGAGAAAAATAAGTCATTTAAACATGATTAACAAAGTTTAGGAGAAAAATAAGTACATTTATATTGAATAACTTAATTTCAGATTTCAATTTTAAATAGTGTTTTTTCTCCATCAGTGTAAGTGCTTGATGCCAGCCTGTGTGATGTTTAAATTCATACTTTTGAATAAGTTTGAATATCTTTCCTCAACAATTTGACAGTTTAATCAGTAATGTCAGGAATAAATGTAAATTAACAATGAAGTAGAGTAAGATGCAGCTTTATAATTTTTCGTTAATATTTCTAGCGGTTACATTGTATTCAAAGAGATTATAAGATGCCTTAGTGAAATGAACAGGCTGTTATGCTCATTAAGAGCTAGCTCTTAATTAATTTACTTCCTTCAGGTGACATCCTTGCACACTGATTTAGGACACTGCACAAATGACAAGGATGCCACTGGATCATTAGGAAGGTTATTTAATGAATGCCTAACCTAATAAAGCAGTGTGTGAATCATTTAATTGGATGAGTTATTAAATAACTGTTTTGTTCTGTTTTAGTATAGTTTGGTTGTTTTTTCTTTCCTACTCCTTTCATCTCATGTACAGAGGTGACTTTTCTTTCTTTGTTATCATTTTAATACTATATAGATAAACAGAATTGAAATTGAAGTAACCTTTAAAATACCTATGCTCATTAGTCCTCAAAGTAATTTAAAACGTTAGTAGGGGCATTATTTCTTCTCTATATGATTTATTGTTTTTCATTGGTTTTCATTTACTATAAAAATAATGACATGTTTAGCTATTAATATTTGCTTGTGAAATACACGTATGTGGTGGTTTACAAATCACACTGATTTCAAAACACTTCATAAAAGAGAATAGCAAAGATGATGATAATTGACAGGATTTTCTGTTTAAGTAGTAACGACTGACTAGAATTGGTAATTCAACACGTGGGGACAAGTTTATTGGTTCTAAACATGGTTTCTATTAATTTTTCAGATAACCAAGAAGGTCATTTTTTTTAAACATCTCGATCACAACAAGGATGGAAAGTTGCATCAAAGAGGATTTACTTTTACTATAATTCTCCTTTCTCCCAAATCTCATAGATGTTAGAATAATGTTATTCCAGGAAAGATGATTCTGATAGATAGAATTGAACATTTTTGATATTAAAAATTACTCTCAACTTACAATGATTTTGGAAGAGTCAAATACATATATAACGGTTTCCTCTGTTTAAAAAATAACCTGGTATAGTAAGTGATCACTCATGGTTTATTCTATCTCTAAAACAAACTATTCTAAATATGTTTGGGTGTAATAGGAGTAATTTGAGGATGAGGGAAATTCATCCTGTTCTTCCTAATTACTTATTCTTTGATGTACATTTCCTTTGTCTTTATTCTGCTTTGCCCTGACAGTTATGAAATTTAATTCCTCTTTATTTTACTATGGAAAAGTTATTTTACAAAATCCTTTTGCCTCCACATGCTTCAAGTTTTATGTTTTCTTCTGACCTAGCTTTAGTTTATTAATTCTTCTTTTTCTTCATGAGAGCCTCTTGCAAAAATAAAGAGCTACGGTTTTTTTTATGATAGGAAAACACTATTTATATATGTTGCAATCACTGAAATTTACTTTTGTCATGTCTGTGTATTTCTTATTTACTGGGTTTTCTTGTTTCTTTCATTCTGAACATTTTCTTCCCAACACAAAATTCTTCTACACTTTTGTAGGTCACAATTTGCCAGGAATTCCAGGATGATTCTTTCTTTGTCAACCAAACTCCTTTGACAACACAATTTGGAACAGAAATTGAGTTGGTTAATAGAGCGATTCTACTGCTCTACTTCTTTAGCCTGAGGACATATTCTCAGACTATCTAGTTAAGGAGAATTTTTCTGGTAGTTAAACTTTTTAAAAGGTAGTTAATATTTACCTTAGTATTTGTCCCCAAACTCTTTTCTACTCTTTCTCTTCATAACTTGGATTTTTAAGCAAGTAAATCACGTAGTCTGACCTTGGTAGTTGCCTTTTCCTGTGTGTGCCATGTTTGTTTGACCTTGAGTATTATGTATGGTTTATGTATTGCTTTGGGGCTGTCTGCTCTGTTGTGACTATCAGTTTTGTCTTGTATTCTATTTGTGTTCCAGAAATTCAATAGTGTTTCTTTTTTTCTGTTGCTGTTTTGTGTATGTATGTTGGGTGGTGGATTTATTGTTCTTGTTTACATCTTTTCTGCCACTTCAATAGACTTTGAAGTGAGATGGAGGTAAATGTATCCCAGCCTTTATTCACTCCAACAACTATTGATTGTGGCCTAATTTGTGTCAAACATTATTGTAAGTGTTGGAGATATAATAGTGAATAAATACAAATTTCCTAGTCTAATGGCCCTGGCATCATAATATGTGTTAAGAGAGATAAATGCATATAATATATTGATAAAACTATACTATTTCAAATACTGTGTTATACTATTAACAACAACAAAAAATAAGGCAGGGTAAGCAGGTAGAGATTGAAAAGAGGGAGGTGCTGTTTCAGATACAATCATCAGGATCAGAGAAAGCTCCTTTGATAGCAGTCATTTTCTCAGTCACCTAAATGAAGTGAGGGGTAAGCAAAAAGGAAAAAAATCATGTGAAGTAGTCATAAACATATTAGATAATGGAATACAATTAAGGAAGGCAAATAAGGATAATTTTGGCATATGAGAGAGATCAAAGAGATGGTGGTTGCCAAAACTTGAAGCCTCCTTCCCCATCAGATAAGGAGCATTCTGAACCATATGGCACATTTGGAAGACTTACATCCTCCTCAATATCTAATGCCTTGGCTCAAACTTAATAATTCTTCAGGAGTGCTTCCTTGGGGAGAAGGTTATTAGAATTAATACTGCAGAGACAATATTTTAAAAGACAGCTTTAATACAGGAGCTATGGAATCTATATCCTCTGTCATTTTCAGAATAGCACACTCACAACAGCATAAGGAAATGAGATTTAAAAATAAAATGAATAAATTTCCAACGATGGAGAGTTCTCTGATATCTGAAATTATTACCAAGGGTTTAGATTATTGAAAATCGAGAAAACAATGTAGATTCAAATCCTCATCACCATAGAATGGGACATTCCACAATGTAATAAAAATGGAAAACTAGCAACAAAGAACTTAGTACCAAGAATGTATGGAAATATGAAATAAAATGTTGACTACTGGCTAAATAGGATGAATTTAATGGATATAATAATTTCCCCTTTTTAAAATTTAATAAATGAGAAATAAGATAATGTATAAAGTAACATAGACAAATAAAACCAAATAGAAGATAAAGACATGTAAGTTTCTTTAAAATATTGCAGGATGGAAAATAGAAGGAAGGGAGATAAATCCTGCTAACAGCAGAGCAGAGGAAGTTGAAATGTTTTAGCTCTCAACAGGAAAATGAAGTTAAAAAATAAATTTTTTGTCATCCTTGTTTGTTTGTTTGTTTGTTTGAGACAGAGTCTCTGTCGCCCAGGCTGAAGTGCAGTGGCGTGATACCGGCTTACTGCAACCTCTGCCTACCGGGTTCAAATGATTCTCATGCCTCAGCCTCCCAGGTAGCTGGGATTAGAGGCATGCGCTACCACACCTGGCTATATTTTTAGCACAGACAGGGTTTCACCGTGTTGGCCAGGCTGCTCTCGGAGTCCTGACCTCAAGTGATCCATCTGCCTTGGCTTCCCAAAGCACTTGGATTACCACGCCCAGTCCCTCAAAAAGTTTTTGAATCTCAAGAACCCAAATGGCTCTGAAATTGGTTGCAGAAGATACCTGTGAAGCTTAAGTGTTTATGGAGCTGAAAGGAGGTGATCCGGTTGACACTCTGTATGTTAATTAACACTTAAGATTTCCACCAACAACCCCCACTAGAGATATAATTGCTTCTCATCCACAGTTATCTATGACAAAGATTTACCATATGCAAAACATGTGCCTAAGAAAATGTAGAATTTGGAATATCAAAAACAACTGTGTTAGGCAAAGGGGACAGTAAGTCAAAATCTGCATACTGAATGGTGAGACATTGCACCAGCTGATTTCATCTTCCTGATTCCCATGGTGCAGTGTGCAGAACTGGAAATTGGAAGTGTCATTGGTGGAAAACAGTGAGTAGCCAAGTATTAATGTTTAGTGGTTTCTCATTAAAATACCAGACATGGCCGGGCACGGAGGCTCCCGCCTGTAATCCCAGCACTTCGGGAGGCCAAGGTGGGCAGATCACCTGAGGTCAGGAGTCCAACACCATCCTGGCCAACAAAAAAATCCTGTCTCTCCAAAAAAAAAAAAAAAAAAAAAAAAAAAAAAAAAATTAGCCGGCATGATGGCCAGTGCCTGTATGCTAGCTACTCAGAAGGCTGAGGTGGGAGAATCGTTTGAACCGGGGAGGCAGAGGTTGCAGTGAGCCGAGATCTTGCCATTGCACTCTAGCCTGGGTGACAGAGCAAGACTCTGTTTCAAATAAATAAATAAATAAATACATAAATACATAAATAAATAAATATCACCAGACATCTAGTTAATTAACGTATGATGAGGAAAGAAAGTCAACAAACGCTACCCATGTCAACATCACCTGATTCCATTTTTAGTGCTCCTTTATTAAATCCAAAGGAAAAAAAAGAGTAAGTTACATTTGAGTGAGGCATCTAACTGGGAAAATAAGGTCTTAGAATAAATACTAGGAAAAAAACAGTAAAGTAGAGAAAATTAGTGAATCATCAGAAAACCTAAAAGCACACTGCTCTCTACAAAAACATCTGGAAGTCTCCAAAAAGAAACAGGCACTATAATCTGGAATAGTCAAAGAACAATAGTAATATTTTGTCAATTAAAAATTTGAACCCATACCCAAAAACACAGAAGTGCTGGAATTTTAAGCAATCTCTATCCCACAGAAAGTAGAAAAATACTAGTAACAAACATTGACAATATCAGCAAAAACTCTAAAAATCCAGTCAAAGAAGGCTAACCTCATGTAAACAGATAGGCTTGAAAGAAAGAACAGAGAAAATGAAGAAGATAAAATTATCACAAAATATGCAACAAAAAAATTCTATAACAGAAGAGTATGGGTCTTCACTTCAGTAGGATCTTC
This sequence comes from Macaca thibetana thibetana, assembly GCF_024542745.1. NCBI lineage: Eukaryota > Metazoa > Chordata > Mammalia > Primates > Cercopithecidae > Macaca > Macaca thibetana. Next base: position 28,534,937 of record NC_065590.1, read on the forward strand.
AAAGACTCAAGACAATAACTAAAAATAGAATCCCCAGATACACCATTATGAGATTCTAGAAGATAAGATATATGTATATATAGATACATCTTCTGTATATCTCTACATAGATATATGTTGAAGATATATGTACTATATATAAATATAGATCCACCATATCTATATCTACTATATATAAATATAGATATATAGAGAAGATATAATTTAGATATAGATATATAACATATATACTATATATTTATATATAAATGTCTATATATCTTCTCTCTAGATATATCTCTATATGTCTTCTAGATATACACAGAGAGATATATATAGAAGATCTATCTATCTATCTAGAGAGAGAGAAACAGCAGAAAGAAAGGGAAGGGAGTAAAAGAGTTACTTTCAAACATTCAGTAAGGAGAATTGCATTGGACTTTTCAAAAGTAATATTCCCTTTTAGCATAAAATATAAAATATATTTCCAACTTAGAGTTTGAGAGTTTTTAAAATAGTCACAAATATGTAAGGTAAAATTAAGACTTTTAAAGTATTCAATGTCTCAAAAATACCACCTATGTACTATTTTTCAGAAAGTTGTATAATTTTATGATCCAGTAAAATGAGGGCCTAGGAAATAAGAGTATCAACACAGGAGAGAAAGATGGGTAATTTGAAGAATGATATGAAGGGTGAAATAAAAGGAAATCTCAGAGTCCTTTCCATCCAGAAATTCTAAAAGCAAACAGCAAGATGAAATGTGACCAGGATTCCAGAAACTTCCTGAAAATAGCCATACCTGAGGTTTTTTATAACACTGGATAGAGTTAAAGAAAAGTCTAGAAAATGTTAAGCAGATGTATATAAAGAGAAAAGAATGGAAGAAATCATTGTTCAGGGCTGGACACTTGAGTGTGCAAACTTGGGTGTGCATCAGAATCTCTTGTGTGTTTATTAAATTGCAATTTGCTGTATTGTGCTCTTCCCAACTCCCAGCCCCCAACATGCACACACAACACGCACATCTGCCCAAGGGTTTAGTGTAATACTGGGGAAAGTAATGAGACTGGTTATGCGAGTACCAAAGAAATGTGGGAAATAAAATAGTAATTTTGCATCATGAGAAAAAACCTTTTCTGGGTTACTGACTAAAACGGAAAGTGGGCAGGAAGGTATACGGCCCTTCTCCCTTTTCCAGCTTTGCTGTCTCCCTCAAGTACTTAAGACCAGGAATTAGACGTTAAGCTAAACTTACAGAATACCTTAAAATTTAAATATGAGACTAATGATGATGGGTATTAAGAAATTCATTTAGGAAGAATCCTACCAAAAGCTAAGTCGCTATACGGAGTTTCTCTAATGAGAGATGTGTTGTTTTGGAAATACAAGATGTGGAGACAAAATAAACAAGGGAATTGTGTATGCTTTAATTTAGTTGTTAACAATTGCCCCCAAATAATACTAGCATTACCTTGTCTCTGACAAAAAAGGTAAACTGAAAGTTGGGTGATTTAGCAGCTCTGTGGAAATCAGGCGATTTCATTTCTGTTTCACTAGCCTAGCACTGGCTGCCATCTTAAAGGTTCTTTGATGCTCACCGAAAACTGAAGAAGCTCTAACTGTTCTGTGGTCTAGAGTGGCAGAAAGATTAAGGTAGGAGAAACACAATAGCACACTTCCCAACTTAGTGTCCTGCATGTGGGTTTTCCCCAAATCTCACACAGTTTCATGCCACACATTGCTGCTGGTGAGGCACAGAAACGCCATCTTTTAGCCAGGCTTTTTGCATGTCTAAATAAGTTGTAGATTCTGTAATTAAAGAATGAGGATGTAAATGTTATTGGCAGGCAACTGGCAGGTGTGTCCCTGAAGCCCAATACAAAAGCTTAAATAGGAGTACTGTGTAATATTTGCTATAGTTTGAATGTATTTATCTGTCTAAAATTCATATGTTGAAAACTTAATCCCCAAGGCAACCGTATTAAGGCTAGTGAGGGGGCCTTTAGGTGATGATTTAATCATGAGGGCTCAACTATTATGAATGAGTTAGTTCCCTTATGAAAGAGATGCAGGGAACTAGCTGAGCTCCTATGCTCTTCTGTCTCCCACTATGTGGATACACAGCATTGGCCCTTTCTGCCATTTGAGGACACAGCAATAAGATGCCATCTTGGAAACTAAAAAAGGATCTCATCAGACACCAAACAATAAGTTTAGGGGGAAAAGAGAGTTTCAGGAGAAAGAAATGAACGTGAGAAATACAGGAGTTTCCAGGAGTCCAGATAATGAGTTCTTTTCAAGGGACTATAAATATGTCCCTTCTCTAGCTTTGCCTAGAGAAGTTTAGAATATTTTGGCTGGGTGCGGTGGCTCAAGCCTGTAATCCCAGCACTTTGGGAGGCCGAGACGGGCGGATCACGAGGTCAGGAGATGGAGACCATCCTGGCTAACACGGTGAAACCTCATCTCTACTAAAAAATACAAAAACTAGCTGGGCGAGGTGGCGGGCGACTGTAGTCCCAGCTGCTCGGGAGGCTGAGGCAGGAGAATGGAGTGAACCCGGGAGGCGGAGCTTGCAGTGAGCTGAGATCCGGCCACTGCACTCCAGCCTGGGCGACAGAGCGAGACTCCGTCTCAAAAAAAGAATAAAAAAAAAAATACATATATATATACAAATTCCATTTCAAAATAAGCAAAATAAGCAACCTCCTGTACAGTTTTGGGGGATGATAGATATATTATCCAAGTAATGCAAAACAATACATTATTAGCTGGAGTTTTTGGCTCCGAAGTCTGAGATAAAGCTACATTAAACAGGTTCAATCATCCGGGGCTTCTTTATATGCTAAACTCCTAAGCAGTCTTGGACTAAATGTGACAAAGCTCTATTTATCTCCCCCTACATTAATTTCCAAACCTGACTCTCAGGCCAAACCCCTCTGATGCAAGGACATATAAAAAGCAGATCAACACACACATACATCTGTCAACGTAAATGGAGAGGAGTCCTTGGTCTGGTGCCCAAGTGGAGCAGGCACAGTGTAGCTATTACGCACAAGTTGCCCTCACATTGCCATGCCTGGCCACAGAGTGCTTTCCAGGCTACACATCTAGTACTTAATATGAAAAGTTTTCAATTTTTCAGTCCATGACCTCACTGATTCTTTGAGGTAAGTACATTTACACAAGAAACCTGGATTCTAAAGAGATTATGTCTCTTGCTCTGATCAGAATGGTTGAGCTGCTTTGTAAAACAAGGCAGCCTGAGTCCATAGCATTCACTCTTTCCCACTATGCTACTATTAATGTCTCATTGACAAAGTATTTTCATTCATGTTCTTTCAGTTGACCTTCTCAGCAAAACTGAGAAACACAAAGTAGGTATTACCAGTATTTCACTATATAAGTTAGGAAACCAAGGTTCAGGGGATTTTATTCAATGTCCACAACTGCTAACTGGCAGAGTGGGGGTGACATGTTTTATAATCCCAAATCCAATTATCTTTCCACTCTGCCATCTCTTAAAATTTGTAAAGTTACTGTTGTTTTCAACTCATATCTAGGCAGCTTCAATTCAGTCACATGCTTTGGAGAATAATATAATACATTTCTTGAATATCTGGGGTCATCTATCAGAATTAGATAGTGACTCATACTTGTACACTTATTTTGCACATTACGTTTTAGTTGATAATAAAAGAAGTGTTCTGAAAACAGTAGGATCATCAGAGGCTTTACTAAATCATGTGGATCACTTCCTATCTCTGTCTGGACATTTATAGATTCAGAATTCATTCATTTAAATGTCAGGGCTCCTAAGTCAAATACACACACACACACACACACACATATATATAGCTTATTACAGAATTTGAAGTAGAATATATGTCCTTTAGTTAGGTTGTGTTTAAATTTTTCATCCTGCCTGTGGAGTCTGAAACAACAATGTGGAAGAATAAGATTTCAAACATATGAAACATTATTGTTGTAAAGCCAAATTAAGTAGATGGGAGATAATAAAGTTAAGGACTAAACAGAAAATGTATGGGACATTGATTCAGGAGATCTCAGTGAACTATAGGGAATGTTGGAGGAAGTTGTTGACACATACACAAACAGTACTAGCGTAATGCTGAGTCAATTTTCAACCCCAACTTTTAAAAGTTGAAAGCAGTCTTTTAAAAAAAGTGGCATCTAATTAAGTTGCATTATTATCAGGAAAGACTGCCATTCCCAAACCTTTTACAAAGTCTTTATTAACTTACTCAGTCCCAATGAAGTCATTTTAAAGCCAGAGGGAAAACATAAAGAGGCATGCATGTCTATTAAATATTTAAAAAGAAAAGAAACACTGTGCTCACTTAAGAAATATCACCACACTGAGTCATAATGCCAGTTATGAACATTCTGCTCTCTAGTTTTTTTCATAATTAAACTTTATTAATCAATTAATCAGTGATTTATTTTGTCTATCTATATGTGGTATATACATTCATCAGTATATCTTTTTATTTCCTATCAATAGTTCATATAAATTTTCTATAATATTTTCTCTTAATAACTTTTAAGGTGAGTTTCCACATATCCACAATAGAGACTACTTTTGTAAATAGTATTTATTTTTAATTTTATTTATGTGTTCCATAAAGAAATGTAATCAGCCAAAACCTTTTAATACTCCATCCTTACTCCAAGGTCCCATTATCTTAATACTATCTTAGACCTATCATAATACTATCATTTTCAGTCTTCATAAATAAGAAAATGATTTACTTTTCCAGTTTTTCAAGTCTTCTTTGACAGCCCTCAGTTGCAATCAAAACTTTTCTTTATTGGGAGCTTATACATTTCCTGCCAAGTTATTCTTTTTAGGTATATTAATTTTTGCATTAATACTGAAATGAATATTTTATTTCATTATATATGTACAATGGTTTTTACTTTATAGATATATATATATGCATAGTGAGATAGAGAAAGATATATGTTTATGTTATATAATTAATATTGATTTTGTTTATATAGCTAACATACTAATTTATCCTATGTTTTATTTTGATTGCTGCAGTTTTCATAAATAGTTTTGACTTTAATTCTGCTCTGTAATCTTACATTTATTTAGCCTTTTTCCTATAGTGAAAGTAATTTGATGCTTACCCCTGATTTTTTTTTCCACAATTTTTCTAGGGAGAAGATTCCTCTAAAAGGTCTTGGATTTTCACATTTCAGAACCTTATCTCTTGCCTTTATCCTTGGACAGTAGTTTGGTTGTGTATAACATCCTTGGGTTACAGTTCTTGAGGGTTTTGATGGCATGGCCCCACAATTTTCTCATGCACATGCTGTTATGATGAAATCTGAACCTAGCTTTATACTTTCTTCTCTTTTTTTCTCATTTGGTCTGGTTGTTCTAAATATTCTTCCTTGTTTTAAAGTTTAATAACTTTACTAGACTGGAGAGGAGTTAGGCTGGGGATGGTTGGAGAGGAGATCGGCTGCTGGACAGCCGAACTCCATGGGAAGATCATCCTCCCGCTCCATCCCTTTTCCAACGTCCCATCCATCCGATTTTAAATGAGGCAATTGCTTTTAACATGTGGATTTTCAGTTTCTATTTCTTTGAAAATATTATCTGTATTTTTATCATATTTACTTTTCTTGAGAGGCAAGGGATGGACTCCAGTGGTTTATATGCTGGTTTTTCTTTGCACATCTCTATTATCTACCATTTCTTCCTAATCAGGTTCATAATATTTTGCTCACTATTCTAATTTATGATTTGTGTACCTTTTTTTCTCCTTAGTAGTGACCATTCCAAAACTGCCTTTCTATACTACTGATACAGACAGGAAACAGGGAAATACTGGATAGAAAAGGGCAGTTCCCTGGCAAAGACTCCACCCTTAAGCCTGGAAACCCACGGCCCTAAATGGGAACAGGTATTCCTGTTTTTGCACCCAAAAGTTGCCTTTTGGCCCACAATTCCCCCTATCCTCTATCCACATAAGCCACAAACCCCAGGCTCGGCTCCTCAAGAAGACAAACAGACGAGGATGAAGAGAAGAGCAGAAGAATGGCAGAACGGCATGGCAGAGAGAAGAGATGGAATATCTGTATGCTGAGAGGACTTTGGCTGGGGATGGTTGGAGAGATCAGCTGCTGGACAGCCACACTCCATGGGAGGATCATGCTCTCACTTCATTCCCCTCCCAATTCCCCATCGATCTCCCTGAGAGCCACCTCCACCACTCAATAAAACCCCCACACTCATCCTTCATGTTTGTATGTGACCTGATGCTTCCTGGTCACCAGACAAGGACCTGGATAACAAAAGGGCACTGAGCTGTTTAACACTTAACCTCCATAGACAGCAAGGCTGTCCTTTTAAGTGTGCAATGTAACATTGTAACATGTGACCCCACTTGGGCTTCGGGAGTCACAGGCTCCCACCCCTGGACACTGCTGTGGGGTTGGATCCCAGGGGTGCTTGCCCTGGCTCCTGCACCTGCCCTTCTTTGTGCTCTCCCTTCTACAAGGAGTTTGACAATGCGTGGTGACCAAACAGATGAGCCACATCCCTGTTGCACGTCCTCTGACACTATCTCTTTCAATACTACCTTTGTTCAAATGTCATCTCCTGGACAGTGTCTCAACATTTTCTACATGAGATCTTGAATACCCAGTTCCCTACTCTACTGGCTTTTTAAAGGTAATAGTTCACTTATATTTTTTTAAGTCAAAATATTTGGTCATAATTTTGTCTGTAGCACAACATTCTTTGGCGTTTTGTTTAATCAGTTATGTATTTGGTTTACGGGTCATATTATGTATATTTCCATCCCCATTATAGCTTCAGAAATATTTCCAGGAAATTGGAAATGTTCACTTAATACCATAGTCTTCAAACTGAAATGTTAACTTTTTAAAATAGAAGTATTAACACATCATTTTTAGTTTTTATATTCTAATGAATTAATATAAGTTTCTAAAATGGACTTGAAGCACAGATTCCGATATTTTGTACCTATAATTTTTAACATACACTTTCTTTTTAATTGATGAGATTTGAAAAACGACCCTTATAAAACTCAAACACACATTCTAGTTTTTTTGTGATCTTTCGGTTAAATTGCATTGGGCTTAGAAAAAGTTGTGTGTATATGCTTATTTATTTGAAATGTGTTATGACTTACTTTGTGATCCATTATATAGTCAACACTTTGTGAATGTTTGAGGTTTAAATAGAGTATCTACTTTATTTTCTGTAGAGTCCTCTCACTTACCATCCCCAAATATACATACATATATACATATACAGTTATGGAATAAAACATAGACTTTAAATGTTCTAATTTAAATTTTTTACCATCTAAGGGATTTGCTTCAGAATGCCTGATTAGTGTTTAATTAAAGAAAATTATATATTAGCATTTTCCCTTTTCTTAATTTCCCTTGTTACATATTATTTGCTTTATGATGTTATATCTGATACTATTATGACCACATTATCCTTTTTGATTGCTATTTGTATTAGCTACCTATAACTGATATATAAAATTCTAGCAAACAAAATGGCTTAAAACAAAAAAATTATCTTATACTTCTTGGAGGTCTCACTTGAATGACTTCTGGTGGACTCAAATTAAGGTGTTGGCAAAGCTATGTTCCTCTCTGGAGGTTCTAGAAAAAAATTTATATTGGTGCCTTCTGCTTCTAGAGGTTGCCCACATCCCTAAACTCATTGACCCTTCCTCCATCTTTAAGGCCCCCAAGAACCAATCACGTCTTTCTCACACTGCATCACTTTGATGTGTATTCTACGGTGTCCCTCTTCTCGCCTGAATGATTCTAATAATTGTATTGGGACCACTTGGATAATATAGTTTAATCCCCCCCCCCTTTTTTTAAAAGATCACTAACTAGCAATCTTAATTACCTAAGAACTTTTATTTCTCTTTGCCACGTAACTTTGCATAATCACATGTTCTGGAAATTAGGACATGGACATATATGGGAAGATATCATTCTTCTTACCATGATGTTTTCCCAATTTTTAAATTCTATCACTTTACTTTCAAAGGTAGGGATTATGTTCTTTTATTATGCTTAAGGTAAACGAGAGAAAGCTGGGTTTCTCTGTTCATTTATTTTTAGCTTGATTTATTAACCTTTATTTTTGATAGGTGAAGTTATCAATTTGGTGTATTACAATTACTACTGAATTTGCTTAATCGTACTTTCTTGTTTTAATTTTCGTTTTGCCATACATTTTTATCATATCTTTTTTTTCTCTTCTTGCCTTTATATTCTTTATTCACACATCTCCTTTCTTTTTATTCTGGTTTCCTTTGACTTTATACACAAACCTAATCATGTACTTTAATACAGCTTATTTACTCCATGAATTCCCCATCCTAGAGTTCTTGATATATAAAATTATAATTTCGGCCGGGCGCGGTGGCTCACGCCTATAATCCCAGCACTTTGGGAGGCCGAGGTGGGTGGATCACGAGGTCAGGAGATCGAGACCATCCTGGCTAACACGGTGAAACCCCGTCTCTACTAAAAATACAAAAAATTAGCTGAGCGTGGTGGCAGGCGCCTGTAGTCCCAGCTACTCAGGAGGCTAAGGCAGGAGAATGGCGTGAACCCGGGAGGCGGAGCTTGCAGTGAGCCAAGACCACGCCACTGTACTCCAGCCTGGGCGACAGAGCGAGACTCCGTCAAAAACAAATAAAATAAAATAAAATAAAATTATAATTTCTACTTTATAAACACAAAATACCTTTCTGTAGTCAATAAATAGATTTACTGTGTTATACTGAATTTATTTTCACATGTTATTTTTAATTTCTCATTTTATCTTTCTGTCTTCATTTTTTATTCTCTAAATACTTCATCAAGGTTTTGAAGATAACACATTTCGTTAGCTTTTTATGTCTGAAAATATGTGTCTTGATTAATACATTTTGCTGAATATATAATTTGAAGTGATAGTTACTTTCCTTCAACATTTTGAAGACAATACTAATTATCTTTTTGTATCTGGAATTGTTTATTCTGTTATTAATCTGTGATTTTTCTGTAATTAGCCTAATTTTGTGTCTTTGTATATCATTTTGCTTTTTTTAGGTGGTTTTAATATTTTCTCTCTAACATCGATACTCTCAGTTTCACTACATTTTATCTAGGTATGAGTTTATTTTCATATATCTTCGTTGGCACTTTTAATAAATATTCCATCTATGAACTCACTTTTTATCAATTCAGATATTCTTAGTTATTGGATCTTTGAGTGTTTAATCTGCCATTACCTTTATTTTTTCTTGAAACTCCTTCCATACTTTAATAAAAAGTGTGTTAATAATTTCCCATTGCCTTTTAAAACCTCTCATATATTTTATTGGTTTTTCTATGCATTACTATCTGGGTCAATTTCTTGTTAGTAGAATCCAGTTAGTGCATTTTCACTTTTGCCATGTTTAGTCTAGGTTATCGAAACAGTCTCAAAACTAAAGATGGCCTCTGACTTCTTGAGGGTTAAATTTATGATTTTTAAGCTTTATGATGGTATGAAAGTGAAACACATTCAGTAGAACTGTACTCTGATCTCCATAAAACCACTCTGTTTTTCACTTTCAGTATGGTATACAATAAACTACACAACATATTCAACACTATTATAAAATAGCCATTGTGTTAGATGATTCTACCCAACCGTAGGGCTTAAGGGAAAGAGATATTACAAAATGAAAAGAGAACTTTGAGTCCCCAAACTTCTATGGGCATGAAGATAGTTGAGAAAACAACTTAGCTGCAAATACAAAATGATTTTTTTATGAAAAATAATGGCTAATTTAAGAAGCAGAGCCAAGATCCTAGAAGGGAAGAACTGAGAGCCATGATGAATCATTCTCAAGCAGTAGGACTGAGAACTCATCAAGAAACTAGCTTTTATCTATCTGCTTAATGTCTTCCATTGTCCTGCTTACGTAGGGAATTAGCATGGCAGTCTCAGGAAGTGATCTCATTTTTTTTTTTTTCAGTCTACTGTTTTTTTGAGAGAGAGACACAACGTTGATCCACAACGGCAGTTTGAAATATTTCTCTGGATAGAAAGAGATAAAAATGACCCAAAGACCATACAAATATTGACATATTACATTCCCAGCTCAACTCTAACTGTAGGCCATGAAGTTGTTACCCAATGTGCATGTTTGCTTGATTTTCTCCAGAATCTTGAGAAATCATAGGCAGAGTGTCTGACAAACAAATCGATCCAGGGCTAGAAGTTTGCTGGTGAATATAAAGAAAAGAGAAATGGAGCAAAAAGTTGTGTATTCACACAAGAGTTGTTAAGCTTTGTATAAAGCAATGCTACAAACGTAGGCATGGAAATTAAAGTAGGAGAGTTTGACTAGGGCAAAGGTAGAGATCAGGGAATGAGGAACCCCCTTGCTTGGATGACCTAGCTGCTTCAGAACAAATGGGTAATGGATGGTTTTGTAGAAAGGTGGGTTTAGAAAATAGATGTCTGAATTTGATAATTTGGATTTAGACATTTTGGGATTATCTAATGACTCAAAATATGGTCATGTGAATGAGTAGAATGGAACTAATGTTTACCAGAATGGAATAGTTCCATTTAAAGCATTGGCTTGGGGATTCTCATAGACAGCAATTTCCCCAGCTTGATGGCAAGACCAAAGACAATTACCTACCTGATAGGATAAGTTAGTCAGTGGTAAGAGGTTGAGATATTGATAGTTTGACCAAATTGGTAACATGAGCAAGCAGTCATATTGTTATTTAGCAAAAGTAGATATTTAAACAGTATATGTATGAGAATGTTATAACCACATAAGTAAATAATGTGTGTGTATGTATATATATATATAGAAAATCCTTAAAAATGACAAGAATTATGTGGAACAAAATGTTAACCATGCTCAATATCTTTGTCTTTTCTAGTTTTGTACATTTTTTCCTTCACTGTTCTATATAGCTTTTTTATAATAGAAAGTGAGAAATACATCTCTTTAAACCATATTTATATACTTTGAAAAATTTTAATGACATCTATAAATGTTTTAACTGTCTTTACCTTATTTTCTTGTGGTCAAACATGTTATGGTTCTCATAAAAAGCAATTTATCATTGAGTGATATGATATTATGTAAGAAAAACTAGTCAAGAATATTAACTAGCTGAATATTTTCACTTTCATATTTCTTTGCCTTTAGAACAGTCATTTATCTCTGTCCTTTATGTTCACTATGTGTAAAAGAGTGAATTGTTCTGAATAGTCCTTAAAATGGTTTCCCAACTCTAATATTCTAGTATTTTAAGTGTTTGTTAATTACTTACAATGAACTAATTATTATAAATAGTCTTTAAGATAAAAGACATACTTTGGGAGGCCAAGTTGGGAAGATAGCTTGAGCCCAAGAGTTCAAGACCAGCCTAAGAAATATAGTGAGACCTCATCTCTACAAAACTTTAAAAAACTAGTCAACGTGGTGCTGCATACCTGTCGTCCCAGCTACTTGGAGGGCTGAGGTGGGAGAATCACTTGAGCAGGGGAAGTCAAGGCTACAGTGAGCCATGATAGCACCACTGCACTCCAGCCTAGGTGACAACGTGAGACAGTAGCTCAAAAAAAAAAAAGAAAGAAAGAAAGAAAGGCAAAGAATGAGATGGAATCCCTAACTATAAAGCTATTAAAATTGAGATGATCACATAGCCATAAAGTCCCAGAGGATATTTTCCTGATGCATGTGTGTAAGTATCATGTACAGTTTTGGGGGTGACCTTTAATAAGATTCTAATGTAATTATGCTTATCATGATTTTGCTTGAAAATAATTTTACTAGAAAGTTTAGTAATTTCTTTATACCTAGGGCATATGAATAGTGATGGAGGTATCATATCTAAAACAGTGACATCTGGTGGCTTTAAATGAGTCTTGCAAAGTTACTATATTTAAATTGTAATATAAATGAGAGTAATGAGGCTAAGGTCCGTAATAAAATGTGACAAATATGTTTACATCTATTTCTTTAAGAAAAGATGCAAATACTTGTATATATATATGTAGTTTTACCTTACATGATTATGATATAAACTCTATTATGAAAAAGCAAAAGACACAAGATACCTTTGGTCCAGTATTCATTTTTGTCATGCTATAGAAATTACAAAAGTCCCATATTACCATAATTTTATGTTTACTTTTTATGTTACCTATTCCAAAATGGAAAATCTTGATTTGAGAGGAAAAAGGGCTATTCATCTGAAAAGCCCTGTCATATTCCTTTACTTTATAAGATATAAGATGTAAATAATATGAAAAGTAAGGCTCTCTCTCCCTGTCAGACTATTTTTAAGGCTATGTTTTCCTTAAGAGCTTTATTTACCTTTCAGAACTATTTTTCTTTTCTTGTATCTACTGAATCAAATATCTGAATTATGATTTCTTCTGAATAGCCATAACTTCTCTCATCTCTACCCTTTCAACTCTCCAAAAGATTGAGATTATAACTAGAAAACACTTTAAGGGCATAATGCATCTTCGATTTCTCTGAATTCTTCCTTGGAATTTGTACAGTGCCAGTAGTGCTGAGAACAAAGTTATGCGTTCAATAAATTCTTACTGAAACGACAGTCATCCTGATTCTGCCTTATTCACCACTGTAGTCATTTCCCTCTCAACCCCAAAGTAAGCCCTCATTCATACAACCTTCCCCCTTCTAAGGCTAAACTTTCTGCCTAGTCTCTTGACTCCACCTCTGACTATCTCTTCAGGGAACTTGCTCCATTAATTACACATTCTCTTTCCAGACTTTTCAATCATTTGCCTTTCATTTGACATCTTTTGTTTTTCTGCTTTAAAAATGTCTCCCCTATAGTTGAAAACAAATCAAACCAGCCAACCAAAAAAGCAAGCAAGAAGCAATAAGAAACTTTTTACCTTAAACATAATTGTCTTTATTTCCTTTCATGGTCAAAATTCTAAAATGTGTGAACTTCGGTGCTGCTTTTGTATCCTCTGACTCCCAACTAATTTAAGTCTGTCTCCAGCACTTTAACAAAACTTTTTATTTGAATTACCTCTCTGAGTACTTTTTTGGTCCTAAAGAACGTATGTTGAAAATCCCACATTTATCTCCCCATGCCCAATTATATCTGCTATTCAAAGTGGCATTATGTACATTGTACAATCCTGTGCCTTTGTGTCTTGAAGATTCTGGAGTAATAGTGTATTTTACCTAAATTAATGTCTCATCAGTTTGTCCCTCACTGATGTGGGGCCCCTACCTGACAACATTTTGTTCAGGTCCACTTCAATCATGCTTCTTATACTAAAAAAAAAAAAAAAAAAAAAAAAAAAAAAAAAAATTGTTATTATTGTTATTAGTACTGTGACTTAAATTATCCTTCTTTTCCTCAAATTCTGAGGCTCCTTTCCACCAAAATCAAGTCTCAGTTCATAGAAAGTAATAGAAAAATTTGTTACTTTATTAAAATCAGTTGTAAATTCCACTGAAATCTCTTCCACACAAACACATTTGCCGATTTTTTAAAAAACAAATGTTTTAAAATCTCCTAAGTAAAAAAGCCAACAACTACTGAAATAAACTCACTGCTCTACCCCATCTTCATATTGAAGAAGTGAATGCATTAATTTATGTTTAAATAACAGTATTTTCAACCAGGTGTAGTGGCTCATGACTATAATCCCAGTGCTTCGGCAGCCCATGGTGAGAGGATCACTTGAGGTCAGGAGTTCAAGACCAGTCTAAGCAACATGACAAGACCTGTCTAAAAAAAAAAAAAAAAAAAAAGAATTAGTTGCATGTGGTGGGGTGGACCTGTAGTCCTGGCTACTTGAGAAGCTGAAGTGAGAGGTTCATTTGAGCCTAGGTGTTCAAGATTACAGTGAGCTATGATTGCAATACTGTACTCCAGCCTGGGAGACAGAGCAAGATCCTATCTCTGAACAAAAAAAAAAAACTGATTATGCTCCATAGCAATCATGCCAGGTATTTTCTATAGCCTAAAATCTTGACTATGATTTATCTAATATTATTCTCACTCCAGTTCACTTCCAACAAGATGTCTTTTTATTACTTCAGCCTTAACCTTTATTACTTTATTCTTAAAATAGACTTCTATTTTACTTCAAATTGTCTGCTTTGTCTGATTTCCCTCTAGTTTTATACTCCTGTAAATAAAAACAATTTTTATTTATTTCTACTATGAGTTTCCCACATGAAAATGGTTCTTCATACATATTTCTTAGATATACATAATTAGATTTACTTGGTTATTCACTTGTAAGATTCATTTGTGGACTTGGTAATTTATGCAATTACTGGACTCATCAGATTTAATATTAAATAATAATGTGGTCATTTATTATTAAACAGAGAAGTATGTGTAAGGTGAGACATTTATAGTGAACATTCTCTGCTATATTTCTTAAAATTTATGTATATATCAGGCATAATAAGTGTGTGTGTATTTGTACATTTTTCTGCTTTTTATGCATTCCATTGCATACTTTTTTTCTTGTAGGTACAACTTCAGAAACAATGACAAAAGGACTGACCTTGCTAAAGTAATATTCTGCAAGTCGTAATCAACCTTTACCTGCACATGAGGAGGTTGATGTAATTGTATGTTGACTGAAGCTCACTTAAGTACTTCTCTTTAACTTATTTCTTTGCTCAGCACTTTGTAAATTCAATCAAATAATTATATATAAAGATGATTATAAAATGTTATGTATTACAATATATGTATAACATGCATACAGACATATTCAAAATATATTTTTTAAATATAACAAAGTACAAGTTCTGCACAGATCTAATTACCACAATTCCAGCACAAGGTAATGGGAATAGCTTAGATCTGAATTTGATTTGAATCTTCTGATTTTATTATTTCAGCTAGTGATGCTCTATTGATCTTTCAAAGTTCACATTAGTCTATGTCAGATGCTTAACCTTCTGCATCTGAACTCATAAATTAATTTATCTGTCACTCTCAAGTTGCTAAAAACTCAAAGGTTAAATGAAGAGTTGTCATCTATTTTTATATCTTCAGTTCCAATATTATTATATGTTTCACAGATTTATGCACATTGAAATGCCAAGCACATTTAGTGCTTCTTAGAGTGCTCTGAAAACAAAAACAAAAATCTTCTACCAAGTTCCTAACATCGTAACATCGAAATATCTTTGACCATGTTATGAGAGGATAGATGTTTATACTGAGAGTGCACAAAGATTGAGGTCTGAATAATAAAGTTCTTCACAAGTCTATATTAAGTTCTGTTGTATAACTAAGGACCTCCAATTATGACAATAGAAAGTTTGCTGTTTAAATATTTGGCAACCATTTAGGTATATACTGTACAAGCTATTAATAGTTTTGAAAGAAAATGCAAATTCACACTGATCAATAGAAAAACATAAGATAACATTATGAATATTCAAAAAGTGAGAAAGTTATTTCAGTTTGAGAGATGAGTTCATGAAGATGATATTTAATGTGTATCTTAAAGGCTAAATTAGTCCGATGTTTAATGTAGAGGGTAATCTAATCATCTACATGGCCTTTTCAAATATTATGCTTAGATCACATTTAAGAAGAACTCCCCAATCCCCTTTTGTATTTAGATTCAGTCTATTCTACCTGTGATTTTGTTGGAACCGAACTGTCGATTCCCTCCTGGGCAGGGGTCGCCGCGAAGGATCACCGACACGAGATTCACAGCAGAGAGTTATTTATTACTAGCGCGCTAGGGTCCCAAGCTCTAAGTTGGCCCTGGGACCCCGAGTGCTTGTTACAGGTTGTTTATATAGGCAAACACAAGTTCAAACACAGCTTAAGGCGCGAAATTCAAACAAAGCTTTAGGCGCGTGGTAATTGGGTCTAGCTATGGCCTGAGCAAGGTGTCTTGTTCTAATTGGTTAGAGCAGGACCTTATGAGGTTTTTTTCTTGGAGTTGCTGATTCCGGGAACTTCGAGGCAGGGTGGGACCCCCGGAATTGGCAGGGTGGGACCCCATGAGGTTGTTTCCCGGAATTGGCAGGGTGGGACCCTATCAGGGTGGGACCCTATCGAGGCAGGGTGGGACCCTATCCAGAGCCACCTGGTGTTAATTTTTTCTATATGAGGCCTAGTTTCTAAGTTTTATGAGGCCTAGTTTCAATTTCCCATGGAAATATATACCTCTAGCTTTGCTTGTATATTTTTGGCATAAGATGCCTCTCACTATGTCTTGTAAAAATACAATATTATATTATTGTATAATAATAAAGGTTCAATTCAATGAGAAAACTTAACTCTCCTAAATATATACGCACCCAACATTGGACCATCCAGATTTATAAAACAGGTACATCTAGACCTGCAAAATACTTACACAGCTACCCAATAATAGTGAGGAACTTCAATACCCCCCTGGCAGCATGGACAGGTCATTGAGAAAGCTAACTAAGAAGTTCTAGACTTAAATTTGCCACTTGAACAATTGGACCTAATAGACGTTTAAGTAATACTGAGACAGCCAAGCGGGAAGGGCTATCTGGCAAAACTCCCACTGACCTGCACACTAGAAGAAATGTGCACTGGAGTGCAGCCACAGAAGTTTGCACCCTTTGCAGTGGGAAGGAGCCTGGCCCCACCTCTTCCTGTATGGGACCTGGGATTCAAACTGCAAGGTGGGAAGGGCAACAGCAGGGACTCTGGCTTTGCGGAGGGTCTCTGTTTCCGTTCTTCCGTTTCACCCAATAAAACCTTGCCTTACTCACCCTTCAAAGCATCTGCAAGCCTAAATTTTCATGGGGGTTTCATAAAGAACCCCCATCTTTAGCTGAACTGAGGAAAAGTCTTGCAACATTTTTGCAGTCCAATGTGGGGCTTGCAAGGCGGTGAGTAAAATGGGAACTCAAAACCACTAACTGGCCGGGCGCGGTGGCTCACGCCTGTAATCCCAGCACTTTGGGAGGCCGAGGCGGATGGAACACGAGGTCAGGAGATCGAGACCATCCTGGCTAACAGAGTGAAACCCGGTCTCTACTAAAAAATACAAAAACAATTGGCTAGGCCTGGTGTCAGGCGCCCGTAGTCCCAGCTGCTCGGGAGGCTGAGGCAGGAGAATAGTGTGAACCCGGGAGACGCAGCTTACAGTGAGCCGAGTTGGCGCCACTGCACTCCAGCCTGGGCGACAGAGAGGGACTCCGCAAACAAACAAACAAACAAAAATACCTCTAACTGTCATTTCTAAGTCTTTTCATCCTGGAACTTCTGAGGTTAAGGTGAAACTAGGCCTCATAAAATTTAGAAACTAGGCCTCATATAGAAAAAATTAACACTAGGTGGCTCTGGATAGGGTCCCACCCTGCCTCGATAAGGTCCCACCCTGATAGGGTCCCACCCTGCCAATTCCGGGAAACAACCTCATGGGGTCCCACCCTGCCTCGAAGTTCCCGGAATCAGCAACTCCAAGAAAAAACCTCATAAGGTCCTGCTCTAACCAATTAGAACAAGACACCTTGCTCAGGCCATAGCTAGACCCAATTACCAAGCGCCTAAAGCTTTGTTTGAATTTCGCGCCTTAAGCTGTGTTTGAACTTGTGTTTGCCTATATAAACAACCTGTAACAAGCACTCGGGGTCCCAGGGCCAACTTAGAGCTTGGGACCCTAGCGCGCTAGTAATAAATAACTCACTGCTGTGAATCTCGTGTCGGTGATCCTTCGCGGCGACCCCTGCCCAGGAGGGAATCGACAGTTCGGTTCCAACAAAGGGAAACCAGGCCCCAACCCCTGTCGCTGCAGGGGGTCAGGAAGGTCGGCCTGGGTCTCCATGGCCTTTTCATTCCTTTCTTTGGACAGAGGAGCAAGCAGTGGTTCCCCCTTCCCCTTCCCGCCGGGCTGGGGCACGTGGCTCCGAGGGCGCCGCACTGCTGTTCCCTGCCATGCACCAGCAGAGCCTTCCTCTTTGCAAACCAAGGGTTTCAACTCTATCGGACAGTAGTTAAACTTTTCTCCCCCGTGGAAAAAACCACTTGCATAAGAATAAAAGGTTCTTCCTCAGGCGTTTTTAAATTGTTTCTTTTGTTTTATCTTCTCCACCCTATCAGCAGTTAACTTTTAAGCAAAGTTTTTCTTTTTGTAAGATCTTTTACTAGGGTAAGAATGATAAGAATCACTGTTTATAATCTCTGTAAAGTTTTGGTTGTGGAAAAGAATCTTGAAGGGACTGAGTTTTCTTCTACTTGTTTGTGTAACTATACATGTGTTGTGTATGATATCTGTAGAAAGAGCTCTAATTAATTTTACCTAAAGGTAGACAAGCACTTAGATCTAATATTTTTTAAAGGGATGATAAAAGTTCACATGACTTTAATCTTCGAGAAATAAATACAAATTTAACAACTATTGATAAAATGCAGGTGTCATCAAAATATAAATAGGTGGAGTAAATTATGGAGATCAGAAGTAAGATTTGCTAAGTGTTTTAAGGTTACAAACTGCTTTTGGGGTTTTGAGAACTATTTGACTTTCTGGCTTCACAATCTTTAAGGCCTGGGAACATATTGAACTAACCATGCCCTTAATTATGCTGAAAAAAGTCAAACCTTGGCTGCACTTAGCACACAATTAAAACAAACAACTTACCAGGTTTTACATTAAAGTTAAAAATTGGTAGGATTTACCATTATAACATGTAATCGAGATTACTGAAAATAAATTTACATGCAAGCTGTGTAAGAACAATAAAATGTGTTTTTTAAGTAAAAGATTGTAAAAAGGCATGAAAATATAAATTTTTGCCGAGAGTTAAAGGATTGTTTAGAGTTAGATAGGAAAAGCTGAAAGTTCAAACAGGTAGTAGAAGGATTGTGGAAACTAATCTTGCAGAAGAGGTTCTCTGTGTGAACATATTGAGTACACTCAAAAAAGGATATTGTATGGTTTTTCTGGAAATTGAACATTGAAGTAGAAGCACAACAAGGTATTCTTAAGGTGCTAATCTGCTTTTTGGCAAAATTTGTAAAGGGTCATAAAAGGTTTTTGCTTCTTTAAAATTTCTGAGTCATCATTTTGGCAAAATAAATAATTTATGGTAATCTGGAAATATATTTCATAATATCAAGTGTTTTAAACCTTGAACATATGTAACAGACTTCCCCAAATCAAACTTGTTTAAAAATTGTCTTTCTTAACGCCTGGCTTTTTGGATACTCCAGAGGGCCCCTGGAATGTCCAGAAAAGAGAGGTAAACAGGATTATTTGACATGTTTAGGCACCTGGGATTGCCAAAATGATGTTGAATCTTCTTTAGGTTATATCTTGATAAATAATGCTAATATATGTTCCAAAATTGTATGGGATTTCTAAAATTCTAATTTCGAAGTATATGCTATCAATCATAATTAGGGTTGTTATGTTAAGTCATTGTAAATCACGGAGACAACCAAACTTCTTTGTCAATTGTGTTTCTAACTGTAACTATCCTGGACATTTTGCTATTCACAGACAACTGTGGTCTTGTTTCAATCCTTTTCAATAGATGGTTTATAATAGGCTATAGAACTTTAACAGGTGCTCTCAAATACAGGCTTCTGATAATTTTGGAGATTGTAACATTGGAATTAAGGAAAATGTACAGGACTCATGAAGAGCCAAAATGGTCACAAGTATCAAGCAAAACAAGAGTTAACTAAATGGACTGAACTCAGAGAGCTGAAGCAACCTTTCTGATTTTGCTTGGAATATTGCTGATTCTTGTTTTGTTTTTCAGAGTCAAGGAAACTTATTTCAAACTATTTAATAATTGCGTAAGGTATACTCCTGTGAGCAACATTTGGAGCATGTTTCTCTCCGAAACTTTGTTGGTTCCTCTAGAACTTGAAAACGATCTGTCAGTGTTCTTATGGCAATATAGTTGTCTGCATCATTACAATAAGAATCAATTTTTCCTTTGCAACAGGATGCAATTAGAAAAACTGGTTATCTTACCAAGACTTTGAATGGAAGGGTATGCTTCCCTTTAAAGACTCGATGTCGACTTGCAGAGCTGGTAAAAGCTCCACGGGAGACTGATCTCATATCCTTATCTACACAGCCCCTGCACAGGGTTCCTGACCTGTGGTCAGTAGAGAATGTCACTTTCTAATAGGTCCAAGAACTCCACATTTTTGGGGGGACCTTAAGAGGAAAGGATCACCCAACTCACAGGTGTTTGAGGATACAAACCCATGGCTGGGCTGGGTGTTAAAAGTTCTTATCTGAGATTCCTTGGGGAACAGAGTTCTATTAAAGCCAATCCAATGCCTGTGTAGAAATAATTATTCTTGCTGTACTTTATGCCAATCATCAGGCCAAGTATAAGACTAAAGTCTATTTAAACAACTCAGTCCTGTGATGATTTTTCTATTTTTAGCAAAAATGAAGATTAACAACAGAGAAATTATGTTTTAAAACTTACCATATATTTGTCATTAAATTCTAAGCTAATTAGTTGTTTATACATTTTTTTTTTCTTTTTATACTTACCCTGCTTGTTCCTGTGAACCAACCAGCAATCTCTGGCTGCCCCTCAGAAAAAAAAAAAAAAAACAAGTGAGATGGGTAATGTAAAAATCTGGATTAATATTCTAGTTCTGAGCAATTATCCTGCACATCCTGCCAGGTGATGGGAATAAAAAGGGTGCCCATCACCCGCAGGTTTCCTTTTTGTGAAAGTAAGACCAAGGGAGCTAACCGAAGCCAGGAACTATGCACCCAAATCCTAGCAAGCTTAACTATAGCCCCCAGTTATCTGGGAGTGTCACAAGATATCCTTTACTGTCCTTTTGAGGAGGACTCAATTCCTCCAACAAGGAGGCTTCGCCTTAGCATTTAGCTCACGATGAGGAGTCCATGCAACCACCTCGAGACACATTTTCATCCCAAACTTAATTCCAAGCTTCAGGTCAAAACCCTAGGAAGAAAACTGGATCTAAGGGATCCAGAGGCAACTCATCACAGATGTTAAAAGGCATGGTGCAGGTGAATATGGTTGATTCCTGCCGATTCAGCCTAGCCCAAGCTTCCTGTTTTACGGAGAAAGGCCACGTTAGTATCCATGGTATAAATGAGGTCTAAGGAACTCCAAGGCTACTTATAGTAGGTGGGAAAGAGACATAGATGAGCGCAGATAATTCCTATTCTCTAGGCCCTCCTTGCTTTATGGGTTCAAGCTGCTTTGACACTCTTGGCGGTGCCTGCCAAGGTCCCCAGGACTCAGGGATGCAAGGACAGAAGAGGGAAAGAGGACACTCTTTCCTTTCTCCCTCCTGTACCCCAGGTATCTGCTAGGAAAAGAAGGGAACCAGAGATGCCTGCTCCCCTCTTTCTAGATGAGTAGTCATTCATCTTCAGTCTGTACCCCTTTCTAAAGCATCCTGATCCCCTGGGACTCCTTTGAAAAAAAAGTTCTCTTTTTTCCTTTCTCCTCCTCTGTCCTCTCTTCACTAATAGGTAATTGTGTCTTTGTGCTATGGGACATTCCCTTCAGATGCATCCTCCAAAATGGAAAGAGTTAATTTCTCAAACTTCAATGGCTTAGGACTAGGCTCAGGGAAGGAGAACCCAGAAGCCTAACATGCCGGCAAAAGGGTAAAATTTTTGTCCGTTGGGCTTTTGGCCTCCCTCTCCCTCCACGAACTAGTAAAAGGCTTCAGAATTTCTGAGCTGTCCTTACCCCTCCCCTTGTTTTGTTTCAATACATGTGTTCTAATAGTGTGGTTTGTCTGTTCTTGCCTTCAGTCCATCAGACTCCAAATGGTCATGTAACAGGAGCCTCAGAGGATGGCCCCTTCTGCTGGGAACCCTTAGATAGGCCTCTCTTGGGGAGATCTGACTTCTGTTTTCCCCAAAACATCACCCCCTGTCAGCAGGAATCAGTTAAGATCAGTCTTCATCCTCATCCTTACACTTATTCTAACAGCAGTTAGATATACTTCTTTAAAGGGGGTAATGAGACAGCTGGGTGGGAAGAGATCCCTGGCAAAACTCCAATTGGCCCGTGCACTGGGAAGAATGCGCACTAGGGTGCAGCTGCAGAAGTTTGCGCTGTTTGCAGGAGGGAGGGAGCCTGGCCCCGCCTCTTCCTGTGTGGAACCTGGGATTCAAACTGCAAGGCAGAAAGGGCACCAGCAGGTACTGTGGTTTTGCAGAAGGTTCCTGGTTTTTTTCCACCCAATAAAACCCTGCCTTACTCACCTTTCAAATTGCCTGAGCACCTACATTTTCATAGCCAAGTGATAAGAATACCTGTCTTTAGCTGAACTAAGGAAATCCTGCAACAATACTCCATCCATCAACAACAGAATATATCTTCTTCTCGTTTGCATAAATAATATATTAAAAGATTGACCACATGCTCAACCATTAAGAAAGTCTCAATAAATCCAAATAATAAAAATTGAAACCTTACCAACCATACTTTCAGACCACAATGGAGTAAAAATTAAATCAATAGCATGAAGATCTCTCAAAACTGTTACAGGTGTTCCATCTAGAGTGACTCCATCTTGAATCGGGGCTGGGTAAAATCAGGCTGAAACCTACTGAACTTCATTACCAGGAGGTTAGGACATTCTTAGTCATACGATGAGATAAGAGGTTGGCACACACAGTTAACAAAGACTGTGCTGATAAAACAAGTTGAGGTAAAGAAGCCAGCCAAAATCCACCAAAACCAAGATGGTGATGAGAGTGGCCCCTGGTCATCATCTCTGCTCATTATATGCTAATTATAATACATTAGCATATGAAAAGTCACTCCTATCAGTGCCATGAAAGTTTACAAATGTCATGATAATGTCAAGAAGTTATCTTATGTGGTTTAAAGAGACAAGGAACTGCGAATTGCCCACCCCTTTCCAGAAAACCTATGAATAATCTACTCCTTGTTTAGTATATAATCAGGAAATAAAAATAAGTATAAGCAGCTAAGAAGTCCATGCCACTGCTCTGCCTATGAAGTAGCCATTCTTTTTTTCCTTTAGTTTCTTAATAAACTTGCTTTCACTTTCCTCTATGGATTTGCCTGAAATTCTTTTTTTGCATGAGATCCAAGAACGCGCTCTTGCGATATTGATCAGGACCCCTTTACAGTAACAAAAACTCACAATTACACGGAAACTAAATAAACGACCTCAGTAAAGTTTTCAGGATACAAAATTGATGTACAAAAATCAGTATCATTTCTATACAGCAGTTACATTCAGTCTGAAAGCCAAATCAAGAATGCAATCCCATTTACAATAGTGGCAAAAATATAAAATATCTAGGAATGCATCTAACCAAGGAGGTGGAAGATCTCTCCAACGAAGACTACAAAACATTTCTAAAAGAAATGACAGATGACACAAACAAATGGAAAAATATTTCATGCTCATGGATTGGAAGAATCATCATTAAAATCGCCATACTGCAAAAAACAATCCACAGATTCAATGCTATTCTTATTAAACTACCAATGTCATTTTTCACAGAATCAGAAAAAAAACTGTTAAAATTTATATGGAACCAAAAGAGAGACCAAATAGCCAAGGCAATCCTAAGCAAAAAGAATAAAGGTTGATGCATCACATTACCTCACTTCAAATTATAATATAAGTGTCAGGCCTCTGAGCCCAAGCCAAGCCATCGCATCCCCTGTGACTTGCACCTATACGCCCAGGTGGCCTGAAGTAACTGAAGAATCACAAAAGAAGTGCAAATGCCCTGCCTTGCCTTAACTGATGACATTCCACCACAAAATAAGTGAAAATGGCCGGTCCTTGCCTTAAGCGATGATATTATCTTGTGAAATTGCTTTGCCTGGCTCCTCCTGGCTCAAAAAGCTCCCCCACTGAGCACCTTGTGACCCCCACTCCTGCCTCCCAGAGAACAACCCTACTTTGACTGTAATTTTCCTTTACCTACCCAAATCCTATAAAACGGCCCCACCCTTATCTCCCTTCGCAGACTCTCTTTGCGGACACAGCCTGCCTGCACCCAGGTGAAATAAACAGCCATGTTGCTCACACAAAGCCTGTTTGGTGGTCTCCTCACACAGACGCGCATGACAATAAAGTCACCTAACCAAAACAGCACAGTAGTGGTACAAAAACATACACATAAACCAATGGAAAAGAATAGAGAACCTAGAAATAAGCCACACACCTAAAGCATGTAATCTTCAACAAAGTTAACAAAAATAAGCAATGGGAGAAGAACTCCCTATTCAGGAAATGATGCTGTGATACCTGCCTAGCCATATCCAGAAAAATGAAACTAGACTGCTACCTTTCACCATATACAAAAATTAACTCTAGGTGGATTGAACATTTAAATATCAGATTTTGAACTAGAAGAATCCTAAAAGAAAACCTAGGAAACAGCATTCTGGACATTGGCCTTTAGAAGGCTTTATTACAAAGATCTCAAAAGCAATTGCAACAAAAAACAAATATTGAAAAATGAGACCTAATTAAACTAAAGATCTTCTCACAGCAAAAGAAACTCTCAGCAGAATAGACAGAAAACCTACAGAATGGGAGAAAATATTTGCAACTATGCATCTGATAAAGCTTTAGTATCCAGACTGTATAAGCAACTTAAACAACTAAACAAGTGAAAAAGAAAAAACAAATAACCCCATTATAAAGTGGAGAAAATCATGAAGAGACACTTCTCAAAAGAAGACATATAAGCAGCCAAAAAACATGAAAAAGTGCTGTGTATCACTAATCATCAGAGAAATGCAAATCAAAGCCACAAGGAGATATCATCTCATACTAGTCAGAATGTCTATGATTAAAGCCAATAAAGAACAGATTCTGGGAAAACTATGGGAAAAATAAAACACTTATATTCTGTAGGTGGGAATATAAATCCAATTTACATTACATTACATGGAGCCCATGCAGACTCCAATGTCCTCTCTCATTGCCAAGTGAGCCACTGTGGAAAGCAGTTTGGAGATTTCTTAAATAACTTAGAACTACCATATGAGCCAACAATTCCATTACTGCGTATATATCCAAAAGAAAATAAACTATTCTACCAAAAAGACATATACTCATATGTTCATGGCAGCAATATTCACGACACAAAAGACATGGAATCAACCTAGGAGCTCATCAGTGGTGAACTGGATAAAGAAAATGTGATACCCATACACTGTGTAATACTATGCAGCTAAAAAAAGAACGAAATCATGCTTTTTGCGGCAACTTGGGTACAGCTGGAAGCTATTATCCTAAGCAAATTAACAAAGGAAAACAAAACCAAATACCATATGTTGTCACTTGTAAGTGGGAGCTAAGCCTTGGATACTCATGGACATAAAGATGGCAATAATAGACACTGGGGACTACTAGATGGTGGAGAGAGGTAGAGACGTAAGTGTTGAGAAACTATCAGATACTATGCTCAAAACATGGATGATGGGATCAGTCATACTCCAAACCTCAGCATCATGCCATATACCCAGGTAATAAACCTGCACATGTACCCCTGAATCTAACATAAAAGTAGATATTATGAAATTAAATATATGCATACATACATACATAAATTTTCTATTGTAAACTTCTTCGTGTTTCTAAATATATGTTTTCTGAAAAATGAATTTCTCAATTATTTCTCCTACACTGATATTTTTTGAATATGCTTAGTAAAGATTCCCACTCTCAGTCCTTGAATTTCTAGAAGTAAGATTGCTTAAAATAGAAAGTGTTTCTAAATTTTTAATATGAGAAGTTATTATTAGCTGATGGAAATCTAGGTGCCAAGGATTATACTTCAAAATGTAAAATTACTGAGTTGAAGCAATATTCAGAAACAACTTTTGCCTCCTAGATACCATAGCTTGTCTTCTATGGACATGATGTACACTGGGAAGGGACTTCAGGTTTCTCTGACTTGTTAACTAAATAGAAAAATAAATAAGCAAACAAAAAAGGGAGCCCATGCAGACTCCAATGTCCTCTCTCATTGCCAAGTGTGACTATGCCACATGTGTGGGTATCTTGCTCCAGCTGCAGATACATCTGCTCATGCTTTTTTTGGCATCACAGTAGATATCCCAATAGGATTTCACCAAAACAGCAATCTGTCAGTGCAAATGTTTACCAGCACCATTTTCTGGAAGAAACTGGAAGAAAAGTCTTATTTTTATTTTCAAGAGAAATAACAAACTATTAACACATTTTAATTGAAATAAATCATTTTTGCTGAAATAAAAAGTCTTTCATTGTGAACTACTTCTATCTAGTTAGAAAAGATGGAAGAAAAATATAATAAGCACTCTTTCACACTCCTAGTTATACCAATATTGGTTATTATGTGATATTTATTCAGGTCTTCGAAGAAAAAACATGACAGAGATAGTTGAGAGTCTATGTTTTCTTATCTAATCTTTCCTTCCTTCTCACCTTGATGGTAACTTCTATCATAAATTCAATGCTTATGATTTTATGTACATTTTACTAAATATTTATAAATATTACTTATCATTATTTTGCATATAGACTATTATTTAGATAGCTGGAATCATACACCATACATATGTAGTGTATACATGCATAAACCTGCAAATTGGAATTTTCTCTTCATTATTTTTTAAAATATATATATAAAATGTACTCATTTTATCTTTTATCCAGTAAAGAGCTTGTACATATATAACATTTTCTTTATCAGTGCTCACATTGATTGACATTTATATTGTTTTCAAATATATTTTTTAAATATTCAAAAATTCACATATTTGTAACTGTACGCATAGCTGTATGGTTTTCTAATATGTAGAGAAATAAAGGGAATTCTTCATTTGAAAATCTTCAATTTTACGGTGTATTCTTAGATATCTCATACAAGGATATAAGGGCTTCTTGTTTTACCCATCTTTTCTAAGAAAAGTATTTGTCAACCTTTCCAGGTTTGCAAATGCAATGGATATAAAATGATGCTAGTTGTAGAAATAATATATTGTTCTTAAAAAATTTGTAAAGTTTGAAATTTTTCAAATTATTGATCTTTCTTACTTTCTTTCCTATTTTTATTTTTAGTAGATTTGTCTTTGGAGCTTTAGATGCACTCTAGATAATTACAAGGCTACATAATAAGACAGTGGTAGTTTTTACCCTCTTTTGTTCTTGAATTTGATGAGAATGTTTCTTAAAGAAAAAGTTTAATGTTTCTATTTTTTTTAAATAAGTTTTTGTCAAGTCAAATAAGTTTTTTCTAAATGTATTTGGCTGAGTTTTTTAAAATTCAAGAATGTATTTTGAATATTTTCAATTGCTTTTTCTTTGCTGCAATAATATTTAATTATTTTTATCCTTGAATTTTATAATACAGTTTTTAAATAATTTTCTGGTATTACACTCTCTAATTTAGGTCAGCTAATATTTTATCTGCAACTTTCTTCTAGTTTTTAATGTGAAATTGAGCTATTGTGTAGTGTTTCTGTACTATCCTTAAAAAAAATTATTACAGTTCAGTGTCCTCTTAAAGGAGAGATATGGCTATTTCTTTTTGTTATTTTCTATAACAATTAATATACACTTAATATGATCTAGGAAATTTTACAACTCTGGGGTAGCATGACAGTATTTGCTTAGTATTTAAATATTCCAGAATTTGTACATAAGAACACTAGAGGAACTAGATAGCAAATGAAAACCGACAAATAGCATTAACACTAAACTAGATGACAAGGTGTCCTCATGGACCCCAAAGTATAAGGAAGTGCAAAAGGGAAAGGAGGGCATAACAAAATGAAGCAAAAACAAGGAGAATAGAGGGGAAACCACAAATACCCAAGATTCCAATATTCACTGGACTGGTCATTGTGGTAATTTGAGAATGTCAGTTGTATCTGCTGCTAGATTTGCCTAACTGAATCATGGTTTAATGCAAGGAGTCAGCAGTAAGTTCTATGAAGCTTGAAACATATGGACTAATGTCTTGGAAACAGATACATAGAAGCTTCCTTACAGGACAAGATTAAACGCTGAAGGAAAACTTCTGGGAGTAGAATCATAGACAAAAAGATAAGGACAACAGAGTTGAAGGCAAAGAAGGTGGAGAGAATAACAAAGCAAATAAATCTCAAAAAACATGAGTCATATTTTGGAGCACTTCACAGAAACAATGGCTTATGGGACACTGGGAAGTTTGCAAAACTATCCTGTTCAACGGTCCTTCTATACAGGCAAAGAACCATCACATAGATTAAAAACGTCACTAAACCACAAAGAAACAAAATACATGTTAAAATTTTATTTTGATAAAATATTTCTGAAATTAAAAATATTAAAATACATAAACTACACAGTGAAAAAGCAAATCACATATCTAGAATGACTAATAACAAGCCATAGTCTAGTAAAACTACTGGACTTTCAAGAAAAAAAATTTCCTTTGGGCTTCTCTGAAAAGCATGATCCTTAGTGTGGAAAAAAAATGGATACATATGTAACAAACGA
This sequence comes from Macaca thibetana thibetana, assembly GCF_024542745.1. Taxonomy (NCBI): domain Eukaryota; kingdom Metazoa; phylum Chordata; class Mammalia; order Primates; family Cercopithecidae; genus Macaca; species Macaca thibetana. The sequence continues at coordinate 28,563,467 of NC_065590.1, forward strand.
GGGGTTAAGTAAAAAACTCCATCGTTCTAAATTGAAGTTGTGAGTATGAGTGTAAATACAAGTGAATATTTATCTTTAGAAATCATAATATTGCCGGGCATGATGGCTCATGCCTGTAATCCCAGCACTTTGGGAGGCTGAGGTGGGCAGATCACCTGAGGTCGGGAGTTCAAGACCAGCCTAACCAACATGGAAAAACCCTGTCTCTACTAAATACAAAATTAGCCGGGCGTGGTGGCACATGCCTGTAATCCCAGCTACTAGGAAGGCTGAGGCAGGAGATTCGCTTGAACCTGGGAGGTGGAGGTTGCGGTAAGCCGAGATCGTGCCATTGCACTCTAGCCTGGGCAGCAAGAGCAAAACTCCGTCTCAAAAAAAAAAAAAAAAAAAAAAAAAAAGAAATCATAATATTGTCCAATGAAAAGGCCAAGAACAATGATCAATCAGTAACAATTAGCCTTCCCAGCATCCAGATTGTGAATATGAGTTAGCATTTTCATCTAAAAGGAAACAGAGTTTCTTGGATAAATGGATGATTCCAGGTCTTAAGCAGGAAATGTGTAAGCTTACACTAATGTTAATATACCACCACAGAAGTTAGTAATTGAGCATAGAAGTGCAGCTATTCTTATTTCTTTAACATACTAATTTAATTTCCTTTTGATATATACTCAGAAGTGAGATTACTGCATCGTATAGTAGTTCTGTTTTTAATTTTTTGAGGAAGCTCCATACTGTTTTCCTGAGTGACTGCACTAATTTACATTCCTGCCAATGGTGTGCAAAGTTTCCCTTTCCTCCACATCCTCAACAACACTGGTTACCTTTTTTCTATTTGTTTTTATTCTATTTTTTTTTTTTTTTTTTTTTTTGTAGCTCCAAATTAATTTTGGAACTCTTTTTTCTATTTCTGTGAAAGATGCCATTGGAATTTTGGTAGGAATTGGATTGCATCTGTAAATCGCTTTGAGTAGAGTGGTCATTTTAATAACGTTAATTCTTCCAATCCATAATATGGGATATTTTTCCATTTAATTGTATATTATTCGATTTATTTGACCAATGTTTTCTAGTTTTCAGTATACATATCATACATCTCCCTGGTTAAATTTATTCCTAGGTGCTTTATTTCGTTTTGTGATGTTAAAGTGATTTTTAAAAATTGGGGAGGAGGAGTTTCATTTATTTGTGTATAGAAATGCAATTGATTCTTGTACGTTGATTTTGTATCTGGGAACTGTGTTGAATGTATTTAATACTTCTAACAGATTTTTGATAGAGTCTTTAGGGTTTCTATATATATAAGATCATGTCATCAGGAAATAGAGACAATTTTATGTCTTCATTTCTGATTTAGATGTCTTTTATTCTTGCATAGTAATTCTGTCTTCCAGCCCTATATTGAGTAGAAGTGGCAAGAATAGGCATTATTGTCTTGTTCCTGATCTTGGAGAAAAGACTTTCAGCTTTTCACTGTTGAGTATGATGTTAGCTATGGGCTTGACATATATGGCCTTTATTAGGTTGTGGTACTTTACTTCTATACTTATTTTGTTGAGGTTTTTTAATATAAAAAGATATTAAGTTTTGTCAAATATTTTTTCTGCATCTATTGAGATAATCATAGATGAACGATTAATTTCATCATTCATTCTGATAAAGTAGTGTTTCACGTTTATTCATTTCCATAAGTTGAGCTATTCTTACAATCCAGGGATAAATACAAATTAAACATGATATATGATCCTTTTAATGTGTTACAATTAAACATGAAATATGATCCTGATAATGTGTTGTAGAATTTGGTCTGCTAGTATTTTTTTTTAAGATTTTACATCTATTTTCATTGAGAGGACTGGACTGTAATTTTCTTTTCTTGCTGCGTCCTTGTCTAGCTTTATTCTCAGGATAAGGGGTAATTACGCCCCTGTCAATAAGTTTAGAAGTGTTCTGTTCTTATTAGTTTTTCTGAATACATGAAGAAGAATTTGCATTAATTCTTCTTTAAATCTTGGTGGAATTCACTAGTGAAACTGTCGTGTCTTGAGATGATTTTTTGTTGAAAAGTGTTTGATTACTGATTCAATATGCATACTCAATATTGGTCTGTTGAGATTTACTCTTTTTCATGATCCAGCCTTTTTAGGTTATATGTTTCTAAGAATTTATCCATTTCTTTTAGATTATCCAATCTGTTGGCATATAATTATTTATAAGAGCCTTTTTTGATACTTTGACTTCTATGATATCAGTCATAATGTCTCCTGTCTCATTTATAGTTTTATTTATTTGAGTCTTTTTTCTCTTTATCATAGTCCAGTTAAAGGTTTGCCAACTTGTTGATCTTTTCCAAAATTATCTCTTAATGTCATTGGCCTTTTCTATTGTTGTTCTATTCTCTTTCACTTATTTCTACTCTGATGTTCATTATTTCTTTACTTTTGCTGACTTTAGAGTTGGTTTGTTGGTCTTTTTCTAGTTCCTTGAAGCATAAAGTTAAATTGAAATCTTTCTTTTCTTTTCTTTTTTTTTTTTTTTTTTTTTTTTTTTTGAGACGGAGTCTCGCTCTGTCGCCCAGGCTGGAGTGCAGTGGCCGGATCTCAGCTCACTGCAAGCTCCGCCTCCCGGGTTCACGCCATTCTCCTGCCTCAGCCTCCGGAGTAGCTGGGACTACAGGCGCCCGCCACCTCGCCCGGCTAGGTTTTTGTATTTTTTTTTAGTAGAGACGGGGTTTCACCGTGTTAGCCAGGATGATCTCGATCTCCTGACCTCGTGATCCGCCCGTCTCGGCCTCCCAAAGTGCTGGGATTACAGGCTTGAGCCACCGCGCCCGGTCCCTTTTTTTTTTTTTTTTTAACTAATGTAGGCATTTACTGCTATAAACTTCCCTCTTAAAATTTATTTTGCTACACCCTATATTTTTGGATATTGTGTGTTCCCATTTTATTTGTTTCAAAATGCTTTTCATTTCTGTTTTCATTTATTCTTTGATATATGGGTTATTTAGGAGTGTGATGTTTAATTTCCACATATTTGTGAATTTTTCAGTGGCCTCATGTAGGAAAATTTATGTAAGTCAAATAACTATATGTAAAGATGCACAATATTATTTGTCATTAGGGATTTTCAAATTAAATCAAAAATAAGATACCACTACATGCCTATTAGAATAGGTAAAATCCAAAAATACTAACAGTACCGAATGCTAACGAGCATGTGGAGCTCCAGGAACTTTTATCCATTGGTGGTGAGAATACAAAATTGTACAAACATTGTGGAATGTATCTTGGCAGTTTCTTACAAAGCTAAACCGCATCTCGTTAATATGATCAAACAATTGTACTCCTAAGTATTTACACAAGTGATTTTAAAAGTGATGTCTACAAGAGTCTGTATTTGTGCATTTATAATGGCTTTATTCACCCAAACTGGAAGCAGCCAAAATGTCTATCATGGATATAAAAACTGTGATATATTCAAATAATGAAATATTCAAAACTAAAAAGAAATTAGATATTAAACAAAGAAAAGATACGGAGGAAACTTAAATATATATTGGTAAGTGAAGAAACCATTCAGAAAAGGCTCCCTAAAGTTTAATTCCAATTATAAGATATTCTGGAACAGGCAAAACTTTTCAATCATTAATGTTTGTCAGGGATTTGGATGGAGGTTGGGGGACATGAGTAGATGAAGCACAAGAGACCTTCAGGGTGCTGAAAATATTTTGGTAATATTGTAATGGTAATACAAAACATTAATTGGCCAACACAAAAGTGACTCTTAATATATGTAAATTAAAAAAAAATCATTTAAGGGGTCAGGGATCCCTAGAGGGAATGCAAGCTTCTGATAACAGAATAGAAATGTATTACAAATATATGTTACCACCTCACTGGAAAGGGCAGAGGAAATACCAAACTCAGTAACTGTGGAAATGAGTGGAGTCTGTACGACTAAAGACAAAACAAATTGCATGCAAACACTGTACTCTCATTAATAAAATTGCTTCCTAAGGGAGTTCAGGTTAACCGTTCTGATACTGCTATGTATTCATAATGGAGTTTGTGAACATGTGTGTGTGTGATTATACATAAATATATTTTATTTATTTATCTGCCTGCTGAAAAGCCTAGAGATGATGAGACCTCAGTCACATTAAGCACACTAAGTACCCACATCTTTGTTTCTAATATTATTTTTCCGTAAAAGAAACCTGAGAAACTGGGATAAATGACTGACTCTAGGACTTGGGTAAATGTATAAGATGAGGCTGTAGTATTTTATCAAGTCAGAAAGTAATAAAGTGCTAAAAATAAATAAATAAGAAGACACACATGAAGGGAGTATTTCAAAGGGTCAGAGAAATTAGTTGAAAGAGCTCTCAATGGGCAAAGTTGGAAAAATTTGAGCAACAAAATAAATAAAAAAGTACTAAATTATGCTGTAATGTAGGAAATATTCATGAGTCTACAATGATGTAAATAAATAATTGAAAATGTTCATAAGTGGGAGACAAATGACCCATGTAGAATAATTACAAAAAGTTATGTGGATAATCCATCCTCAATTAGATGGAGCTTAACATTCCTTCAGTGTAAGCTGCATGTAGTGACTTACTTCCAAAGAGTAGAATAGAATATGAAACAGAGCAAAATATCCCACTTTGCAGCGGTTAAACCTGACAAGCACTACCTCACCCAGGTGACCATGACAATATCAACAGTGGTAAATCATGTTGATAGTATGTACTGTAGATATGATGAGATGAAAAATGGTAATTAACCTCAGTAATCTTCTTCCCCCAAACCAACAACTCCAATGTAATCACATGAAAAATGCTCAACTAATTCCAACATGGAAGCATATACCTGAGCATTACTCCTCAAAAACATCATGGTCAACAAAAACAAAGTCTGAGAAGTTATCAGATCCAAGAGGAGCCTAAGTAGACACTACAGCAAAATTTAATCTAATATATTGAATGGGATCCTGGGAAAGAATAAGAACATTATGCAAAAGCCAAAGAAAAATTGATAAACTTTAGCTAATACTTCTGTATAAATATTTGTTCACTAAGTGTAACAAATGTCTCATCATTGCAATATATTAATAATGGGGATACTGGGTGTTGAATATTTAGGGCCTCCCTCTATACTCTCTTCTCCATTTTTCTGTGTATCTAAAACTATCCTAAAAAAAAGTTCAGTTAAAATTAGAAAAAATAATCAAAATTAAAAGAGAGAAAGATTAAATTTTACTTTTAAATTATGCACACTTTAGTAAAAATATAAAGAAGTGCAAAACAGTAACTATGAAAATCATGATGGTGGTTTCTTTTAGTAGACGGGAAATGGTTGTGATTGATAGGATCCTAATTCTTTATCTTGATGATTTATAAGCATATAAAATATGTATATGATTGCCATTATGTTTTTACAAGTTTTCATTCTATTTTATAATGCATATAGTTCATTTTTTAATCTGATTATCTTTTAAAAAATACAATTCTGCATTCCCAGCTACTCGGGAGGCTGAGGCAGGAGAATCACTTGAACCCAGGAGGCAGAGGTTGCAGTGAGCTGAGATCACACCAGCCTGGAGACAGAGCGAGACTCCGTCTCAAAGAAAATAGTATAAAATAAAAAGATAAACAAAAACGTTAAAAAATAAAATAAATACAATTAACATTAATATACATTTCTTATTCGGGAACACATAGAATAAATTTTATTTTATTTTTGTAATTTAAAATTCTTACATTTTTATATCTCACTGATATAAAAAATATACAGAATATAATTTTAACTAATCAGATTTCAGAATGCTTATCATAAAATTCTACAAATGTTTTCTACTGATGATGAGATCTTTTCAGGGGACATAAAGAATTGCAGGTTTTCAACTGGCCTCATTGACATCTTTCCTCTGGCTGGCCTATTCTAGTCACCAATTATTTTTGTTATGATTCGCTAAATAAACTTTATTGAGGTATACATTACCTACAATAAATTATATCCATTTAAGGTGTATGATTTGGTAAGTTTTGACAAACATATAATACACCTGGGCAATAATTACTACAGTAAATATAGAGACTACGTCTACCACACCAAAAATTTTCTCCATAACCTTGGTTTCAATTCCCATCACCTCCCCAGATCTTATGTCAGGCAAGCAAGGAAAAAATGATGTGATTTCTACTACTAAAAATTAGTTTTATTTGGTCTAAAGCTTTATAGAATTGAATTTATATATGGCTGGCTTATATATGACATTTTTATATCCATTCATTGTATAGGATGTGTCAATACTTTGTTATGGTAAGCTGTATTAATATCATAGTTTTCTAATTCCACTTGTGACTTTTGGACCTATTTCTACTGCTTCTTTTTTTTTCTTCAGGTAGTATGTAAAATTTGCCAACCTCTTGGCATCCAGAGATGCTTCTTTTATTAAATTATCGACATGTTCTATGTTATTAGTTGAATGCCTAGATCTTTTTGCACTACTTTAATTACTGTTGAATTTTTTTTCTTTTGAGTCTTGCTTTATACTGAACAGTAGTGGTTCCAGATTAGCCTTTACTCTTGTCCTAATTTAGCCCTTCTTCAAAGGTATAGCTTTTTTTTAAGTCTCTACAGAAAATCACTAGTATTCAAGTTTTTCCAGTCTAGTTACTTAAAACTTTATTGTTTCCTGGCTTTCTTCTTAATGCAGTAGGTATAATTCTAGAACCACCTTACAAGATTCCAAGTACCTGTCATACTAACACCCTCTTCAGCTATTTAATCGAATAATAAACTAGATACAGCTGTGGTGGGATTTTGCAGATATAAATGAAGTCACACATTGTTTGACTTCAAAATATTGAGATGATCTAGGTAGGCTAACCTAAACACATTAGGCTGTTAAAAAAAAAAAGAGAGTTTCTGCAGAAGACAAAGTCAAAGAGATATGCTCTGTCTGGCCTGGAATGAAAAACAAAAACCAAAACAAAACAATAACAACAAAAACACATCGATACTGTTAACTACCTAAGGGGACCTGTAGCAAGGAATTGTTAGGTGTCCTCTAGGAGCTGAGTGTAGTTTGTGAATGAGACATGGAAGGAAAATGGGGAGCTCTTTCCTACAGCCATAAAGAAATTAATTCTGTCAACAATGAGTTGGCTTAGAAGACCGTGATTCTAAATAATTCCAAAGCCATGGTTGGCACCTTGACGTCAATTTCATGGGATCCTGAAAGGAAAATTCAGTCTGTCATGCTCACATATCTGATCCATAGAAACTATAAGGTTTTTTTTTTTTTCCCAGCTGCTAAGTGTGTAAAACTTTATTTTTTCAGAAATATTAAATATACCCCTGTAGTTCTTTGGCCTTAGGCAGTTTCACCCTATGTGTTACAGTTTAAATTTCTGTAATCCCAGCACTTTGGGAGGCCAAAGCCGGCAGATCATCTGAGGTCGGGAGTTTGAGACCAGCCTGACCAACATGGAGCAACTCCCTCTCTACTAAAAATACAAAAATTTAGCCAGGTGTGGTGGTGGGCACCTGTAGTCCCAGCTACTCCAGAGGCTGAGGCAGAATGGTGTGAACCCAGGAGGCGGAGCTTGCAGAGAGCCGGGATGGCGCCACTGTACTCCAGGTTGGGTGAAGAGCCACACTCCGTCTCAAGAAAAAACCAAAAGACAGAAAAGGTTTGTGAAGTGCTCTCTGTACATACTTCCTTCCTTTTGAATACTATGTCCTACATATGTCAACTGCTTTAGCCATCACAAACTCAGATTTCTGACTTTTCAGCTCAGGAACAATATCATTTTTTGGTTAGATTATCTCCCTATGTTGTAGTCAGATACACGCTTCCAGGGAAAAAGCTAGAGTAACATTTCTTTTACCCTCAAAAACCTTAGCCCTGTGTTTAATATTTGAAAGTGTTAAAAGATAAACTGGAGCACCATAAAATTGTAAAGAGTTTGTCTAACTGAACAACAATTCATGAATTTGGCAGTTTCAAACTGGAGGTTGTTTGGGGACTTGGGAGAGAACAGGGACCGCAAGAGGAAGGCTTTCATGGTGCAAACAGGGCAATAAAGCAAAGAAAATATTCAACTGGTTACAGTAACACAGTTGCCTTATTTGGTCTATTCTCTTGGAAGGTCCCTATATGAGTTAGATGCCAGCTTCTAATCGGTTAGTCTTAAGTATCATTTTTGTTTTAAAAAGGTATTTACAAGAAATAGCTTTGCCAGGCGCAGTGGCTGATGCCTGTATTCCCAGCACTTTGGGAGGCCAAGGTGGGTGGATCACCTGAGGTCGGGAGTTCGAGACCAGTCTGTCCAACATGGAGAAACCCTGTCTCTACTAAAAATACAAAATGTACCGCCCGTGGTGGCACATGCCTGTAATCCCAGCTACTTGGGAGGCTTAGGCAGGAAAATCGCTTGAACCAGGGAGGCAGAGGTTGCGGTAAGCAGAGATCCTGCCATTGCACTCCTGCCTGGGCAACAAGAGCGAAACTCTGTCTCAGAAAAAAAGAAGAAGAAAAAAGAAATAGCTTAACATAAGTTTAATGTGTGTTTGCAAATTAAGCAAGATTAGGACAATTTATGAGGTTTAATTGGCTTTGTCTGCCCAGGGATTCATCATGGCTTGCTCTGTTTTAATTTACTTTAACAAAAGCTATTGTTTCACATATTTTGTCAGTTTTCTAGTTGTTTATGGAGGGAGCACTAGTTTGATACCATTTCACCAATAGACCCCAAAGTTGAAGCTAGAAGATTCTTAGGATTTCATCATGCTTTCTTCATTATACAACCCTTCAAGTGTAGTATGCATACATTTTTTATCAGATTCTATTTTTCTGTTGTTTGTTCCCTGCTGGTTTGGAGATTTTGAGTTATACTTACATAGTTTTAGTGATTGCCTTCAAATTTCTAAGCTATTTGGTAATCAATAATATTTTTTCCAAGAAAATCAGTCATTAAGTTTATATTCTTTCCTTTTCACAACATCCTTACTAGGAATTGATCATCATTTGAATACTCTTCTCCAATATTATTATTTAAATATTTAAATTTCCTTTTTGCAAAATGAAAGTTTTTCTTAAAGTGTTAAATACGTTTATTGTTACATTATATCAATTTCTGTTCTCAACAGAGTTTCTGACATCTTTATCTCAGTATTTCACTTTTCTTTAATAGTTTTTTTAAGTCAAGTTCTGTGGGTGGTCAAATTTCCTGTTATTCTATGTGTCTATAGCTGAAAGACATTTTTATTTTGCTTACTCTTGAAAATATTATGCTTGGATATAAAACTATATGTTAGAGTTATTTTCTTTTAACAGTGTGAATATAGTACCCCATTCACTTTGGCATCTATTGTTGCAAATAAAATGTTCATTGTCAGTCAGCACTTCTTTATTGTTAAACTGTCTTTTCACTAGCAGCTTTTCTGACCTGTTTTATCATTAATGTACATTTTTCACTATAAAATATCTAGATATGGGGTTATTTATTCTATTTATAAGAACGCAAATTTTATTACAGCTCTCTTCCCCCCTTCAATTTTGAAAACATTAAAAAATACTCAAATACAGTTACTTCTCTATTTTTTTTTTTTTTTGACGGAATCTTGCTCTGTCACCCAGGTTGGAATGCAGTGGCCGGATCTCAGCTCACTGCAAACTCCGCCTCCCGGGTTTACGCCGTTCTCCTGCCTCAACCTCCCGAGTAGCTGGGACTACAGGCGCCCGCCACCTCGCCCGGCTAGTTTTTTGTATTTTTTAGTAGAGACGGGGTTTCACCGTATTAGCCAGGATGGTCTCGATCTCCTGACCTCGTGATCCACCCGTCTCGGCCTCCCAAAGTGCTGGGATTACAGGCTTGAGCCACTGCGCCCGGCCACTTCTCTATATTTTACTCTCTTGTTTTCAACTCTTAAATTATTATTGGAGATTTTGAGTGTATCCTCCATGTCTCCTAAGAGTTTTTTAACATTGTATAGTGCAACCTTTCTACATGTGTCCTGTCTGTTTTGCACGCGTTCTCTCACTATCTTGCATTGACCACTTAACTCTATCCAAGCTAGATTTGCAAAGACTTTTTTGAAAAATATTTTAAGTGAAATATAATTTGTTATGATTTCTAACCCTTTTTATATTAATGGAATATTATTCTATTCAAAACTTTATGCTAACTTTAAATGTAATATGATACATTATTTCTATACTTGAATTATGAATAGAGTTTTAAAAAGTATTTGCTGAGATGGTAATGCAACTTCAACAGGTAAAAGTTAAAATTTCAAATATGATTTAAAAGATTTTTTTTTTTCCCTGACATTAAATTTCTTCAGGGTCTTGGATATCTGCATTTTCAAGTGGGTTTTGTTTTGTTTTTGTTTGCTTTTTTGGTAGTTGTTTTTCTTCGATGTAAAATCTAGTACTCTATATTTGCATTTATGGCCTTGTAGTAATCTGGATAACATGGCAAATCTAGTCATCTACCCAAAATGGGATATCCTTTTACCTACCATTCGTTAGCTTGGCACTTGCAATTGCTCTAGGTAGCATTGGGCATTATTATTTTTCAGGCTCCGTTCTTTAGCATATGGGGTTCATATGGAGTCTGTAGTTCTAATATGTAAGCGTGATTCAGGTGCGCCATCTTGGTTGGGGGACGCTTAGCTCTTTGTTTTCCATAGAAGCAAAATTTCTGGATGCTGCCACCCACTTCTGTATTCATTAAAGCTAAAGGAGCCCATTGATTCAACACATTTGCCATTTTATCTTCTGTCATTGTTATAAAGATGTTTGTCTTGTATTTGATTTTTGACTGGTATGTTTTCATATTTTATATACTATAATTATTTGCCTAAGAGGTGCTTGAAACAAAACCTCAATTTACCATCCCAGATTTTAACTCTGAGAATAAAGTATCATACAATTCTGTTTGACAAATTGGCAACTCTATTTCTAGTCAGACGTTTAAAACTATTTATTAATGATTTTCCCTTATGACAAATTTTTATTATAGTCATAGTATTCTAGAAAAAAAATTACCCTCATTTTAAACATGCATAAAACTAAATTAATTTTCCAAGAAAGAATACTTGTTTTATGCATATACATTTCAATGTTTAAAAAAGCATTTTAAAGCTTAAAAGTGACAAAATCTTTTTTGTAACTTTGAAATATAAAAAAGTTTGTAATTAAAATTTTATAATTTTCACATTGACAGTTGTATTATTAGCAGGTCTTTTCCTAAGTCATTCTATATAATATAAAATTTGGTCTTAAATAATCATTAAAAAAAACCTCAACCAATAGAAGCAAATGAACTGTATGCTATTTTATTCAAAAAATTAGGATTTTTTTAACACTTAAATTCTGTAATACAACATGCTTGAATGGCAATCTTCTTATATAAATAAAAATATAATTTACTGAAATACTATTTTTCAAGTTTTAATGGAAGCAAATGTTTGAATTAACTTATTTAAATTAAATTACTGAATTCTATTACTTTCAGTAGTAAGTGTCACTAAGTTCAACATTTTGTCTAAAACATTGGGAGACATAATAGATTCATAGTCTCAACATATTAATGTAGACTATTCCCATAAAACTAAGCTGGCATTTAAAGCTGAGATGATTAAAAAAAACAAAGGTCGGGTTAATCATTCTGATTTCTGATTTCCATGTTTGGATATTTATGTCTTTTAGAAACAACGATTATCTTTATGGTTTAATTATGGTCAGAACAATACTAGTTTCATGATCAGATAATTATATTTTAGATACATAGTAAATGTAGCATCACAAATCATAAATTTTCTCAAGAGAAAATAAAAATTGCATTTGGTCTTATTAAACTTTGTGTGCACTGTGCCATAAAAGAAGAAAAATTTGTTGTTGAGTCTTTCTGGACTGTATTAGTAAATCAGATTTGGACTTCGTTTTATTTTAAGACTCAGTACGTGGCATCCTGTGCATGCTGCTATGGATTACCCACATATTTTGCTAAATATTATTTCTGGTTGTGCCTGTGAGGATGTATATGAATGAAATTAGCATTTGAATCAGTAGGTTCTGTAAAGAAGACTGACCACCCATCAAAATGGGTGGACATCATTCAATTCATTATGGACTAAATAGAAGGACAAAAGAAGGGATAATTTACGCCTTCTCCCTGACTGCAGTAGCTGGGACATAAATCTTCTCCTGCCCTCAATCTGAAACTCTCACTATTGATTATCCTAGTTCTCAGGCCTGTTGATCTACATTATTGGTTTATTTGGATCTCCATTTGCAGATGGCAGATCATTAGATTTCTCAGCCTCCATAGACATGTGAGTGAATTCTCCATAATTAAACATATTACACACACACACACACACACATATACAGACACATATATATTTAGTTATAATAACTGTACTAATATAACTAATATTATAATTTTCACATTGACAGTTGTATTATTAGCAGGTCTTTTCCTAAGTCATTCTATATAATATATATAGTCATTCTATATAATTCTATAATATATATAGTCATTCTATATAATATATATAGTCATTCTATATAATTAGTTATATTAGTACAGTTATATTAGTATATATATAAATTAAATATAATCTTCTATTGGTTCCGTTTCTCTACTGAAGCCTAATAGCACACTGCCTTAATATTTAATGTGTTTTTTATCACAAAAAATGTTACTACGCATAAAGCATTGGCAAAATATTTTTGTTTCAGCCTTTGAATTATAATAATATAATTTGTATGATTGCAATAATATCACATACACATTGTTATTTTTCTTTTGGTAGATCTTTATCTCAGTTTTTTTTTGTTATACGAAACTCTTAGTTGTGATTTTTAATAAGCAAAGTATTTACTTGAGAAGATATAAATTACTTTAAGACATTTATATCTTCTAATTTTTGATAGTGCATATTTCGGTTAGCATTCTGAAAATTTTATCTTACATGGGTATAAGTCAATCCATACATTATTGGTGATACTCTGTGAAAAAACTGCATAACACAGAAGAATGTATGTTATTGGTGCAATCCTTCCAAGAACATTTTCTGTAATTGACCATCATTCTTATCATTGTAATTTATTTATTCTATTTCCTTTTATCTGGGTCAAACATAGTACATTTATCCTTTCATCATGTACTTTTCTGATATTTCTGTTCTACGTTGTTCAGTTTCAAAAGTCACATGAATTTTATTATTGCATGGTTAATTTAATTATAGTCTTATTTCATTGTTCTTGTATCCATTTTCTTTCTACTGTATAGTGTAATATCCCATGTATTTTTAATAAACTTTTATTTCATAACGCCTTTAGATTTGTAGCGAAGTTACAAAAATGGTACAGAGCATTCCCATGTACCATGCACCCAGTTTCTCTATTAGTGCCTTAAATTAGTTCGGTTCATTCATTCATCTCAGACTAATGCTGGTGCCCGCACAGGCTGACCCTAGATCCCTGTCCCAGCCTGAGCCTGGATCCCTACCTCGGCCCACCCAAGCTGACCCTAGATTCCTTCTGCAACCTGAGCCCAGATACTCATCTCAGGATAAGCCTGAGTCCCTGCTCCAAGCTAAGCCTGGATCTCTCTGGGCAAATCAGAGAAACTCGCTGGGATTCTCAGAGCTAGATGGGAGTGGGGCTAAGAGCCCATCTGCAGTCAAGGCCTCATCTGAGGGCCAGACCCTCCCTCTGCCTTCAGCCTGACTTACTCATCCCCGTATGCTGGTGAGAGTGACCGTGCCACCCTTCTGAACATCCTGGAGGGGTGAGTGTCGTGGAGAAGCCCCATGGAAATATTAATAATGAAACGTTATTTTTAGCTAAATGCCATATTTTATTCATATTTCCTATTTTTTACCCATCGTCTTTCTTTGTTGAAATTCCAACAGGATGCCATACTATATTTGGTTGCTGTGTCTCTTTAGGTTCCTCTGGCCTGTGACAGTTTTTCAGACTTCCCTTGTTTGTGCTTACCTTGACAGTTTTGAGAAATACTGGTCAGTTATTTTGCATTATGCCTTTCAACTGGGATTCGTAGAATGTCCTGGGTATTTTGGGGAAATCTCCTGCAGTGAAGTTCCGTTTTCATCATGTCATATCAAGTGTACATACAATCAATCTAACTTACCTTTGTTGGTATCCACATTGATCATATGGCTCACGCAGCATTTGTCAGTTTTCTCTGCTGTAAAGTTATTCTTCTTCCTCCCCGTTACATGTTGTACTCTTTGGAAAAAAGTCACTATGCATGACCCACACTTAAGGAAGTGGGAAGCTGTGTTTCACCTCACTGATGGTACAATAGCTCTGTAAACCCTATGGAATTCTTCAGCGCTAGAGGTTTGTCTATTCTCCCTCATGCATTTATTTATCCGGCTAGTTACATCGATATGTTTAGTTATTATATGCCTTTTCAGCGTGTCTGTGTCTTACATGAACATTGTTGTATTTCTTTGCAATTTTGCTTTTTATTCATCAATATTTGGGGCTTTTCTTTTTTTAACATCAGTTACTAGATTTTTCTTTCATTTTATTGGTTGCATTATGTTTAATGACAGATTTGACCGATTCTAAGATGCATAATTTGGGGACATTTTAGAAATTCTGAAATAGAGATGCCTTAAAATTAATGGTATCTTGTACTTACCACAGGTTGGGGGTTTTGTATCATATCTGTCACTGCCTATACCCATATATACTTGGTGAGAGCTCTTCATATTGTCATTACTTCAATTGCATTTGCCATGACTGTACTACCTGTGTTTAATTTGATATTTAATCGATTTTAAAAGCTTATGGTTTGATTTCGTATTGAAATGAAAATTTATTTTCTATGTAGGAAGGGGTAGAAACAGACAACAAAGTGGAAATTTAAAATAGAGAAGGTATTCTGCATTGTAGATTAGAATGCAGTTCCATGTTCGTTTGATTGTTTGCTTTTAAACAACATCCAAATGCTTTTTAGGACCTAAGAAAGGAAGATACCCTTAGCAACTATTACTGACAAATGCACAAAAGTTTAAATTTCATATGTCACACAATGCAACTATTTATATATATATATGAGAGACAATCTTTTTTAATTGTTGAAATACATTTTACAGTAAATAATGTCTGCTTTTTATTAAAAGTTTATAAATAACTACATGAAAGCATTGTATTTTATTTTAACTGTTATTATTTGTAGTTTTCTCAATTACACTTACTATAAAAACTCATATTACTATCAGGTTTACCTTGCCTTCAATGTAATAAAGAAACATAAATTTATCATGATATTTTTAGTTATTCAGTTCGTTTATAATTTTGGCTTATTAAAGCTCATTCTTTTATGGATATGTATTTACATGACTCTGTTTATTTTTCAGGTATTTATTCTGGGTAAATATCAAGTAATGGGATTGATGGTAACAGTATACACACACTTTAAAAAATAGTATATGCACACATTAAAAAAATAGTATACACACACTTTTGAGGCTGTTATATTGTTTACCCAGATATTTAGAAAATTTTTTTCAATTTATCAGGAATGTGTGAGACTATAATTTCTCCCCTCCTTTGAAAATAAAATCATAAAATGTTTAAATTCCATAGTTGTAGACGTAAGTGTTGTGCTAGCAGAGTTGTAACTTACCATTTAGCTGCATTTACAACTAATAGTCTTTCACTGTTCACATTAGAAATGTCCATCATCAAAATCATGATGATGGAGAAAAAAGAGGGACAGAAATATAGGTCCTATTTGTTGAGTGTTGGGTTTTGTTCTTCTTGTTTTCAGAGTTGAAAAGGAGCAAACAATACAAATGAATGGCACTGTATTTCAGAAACAGTACCATTCCCAAGGACTAAGGCATACTTTGAGTTCTTTAAACCAAATAGAAGATAATCTTAGAAATGTAAAGCAGTACTAAATTGTGAAGTTCATTTATATTATAACAAGTAAAATGGACTTCATTCTTTAAGTGACAAAAGACAGTTAAGCCTTTATACATGTAAGTGACACAATCTGAGCTGTAGTAGTAAAGAAAATATTGACCATACTATGAGCAGGGTTTTAAGAAATCAGAGGTAAGAATATGCAACTAGTTATATAGAAATGTATTAGCAAAGAGGCAATAGTTATGGAGAGGTTTTTGGAGATTGACAAATGGAAGGGATACTGTGCAAATGCAAGTACAAAGAGAGAAAGACAGAGTCAGAGACACTGAAATCATCCTTGCACAGGCAACTAATGGATAAGAAGTTCATTTTATTGAAATTCAAATGGAAAAGACATTCATAAGATACAATAATATAGAAAGCTGTGATGGGGAAAAGATCAACTAACAGAGAGCCAACACCAACTTTAATTTACCTATCTGAATGAACTTAAAGAGTGGCAATTACCTTTGAGGACCAAATTTGATGATATAAGCACAATAATAGTGACCTCATCTTGTATAATTCATACTAACCTTACTCACAGGGGTATACATAGAAGTACCTTATGTCAGTGGAATCAATTAGGGGAACAGATGAGACCAAGGTAGTGACAAATTCAATTGAGGTGGCAATTAAAAAGCCATTTTATTGTGCTTGTCTTGGGTGTTCTGAGGCCCTGTTGAGCTGAATCCATAATGCATAATCCCCTATGTATACCCAGGCTGCTCTCACTTTAGCTTGGTCTTAAGAGAAATCCATTCTCTTTAGCAAATGGTCCCTTCCTATCTCCTGAACCCTCAGCCCCACCCCACTGCTTCTTTCAAAATGGCTGAAGAATCTGAATTGGGAGGTCCTTTATTATACTGTCCTTGATGCTACAGCTGATAGCTTTAATGAGTCATCCCAGAGTGACTGCCACCATTCAGCTTTGGAAGTCCAGAGTAAATAAAAGAGTATTCCCATCCTTTGTTGAAAAATTTCTCTGAGCTGGCTCTGGCTGGCAATTTTTTCTCAACTTTTCCGCTATCCCAACATCCAACCTCTGTCTTATTCCTGACTCATTCTCTAAACTAGGCCTGTCTGTAGAACAAACCATGGGAGAAAATCTACAATACCAACTTATTAATTAATAATGAAAAATAAAATATCAACTGTATCAAAATGCTTGACTTAGAAGAATTGCTGCATGAAGTTAATTGTAATGTGAGGCTCAGTTTATTACTTTACTGTGAGGAGGAATATTTTTAAAGCATGCAGCCATATTCTTCAGGTAGATCATTCTCTCCTTGTGGGCATAGTATTTGGAAGGCGAAATTATAATCGAATTTGTATAATCACAATTTTGTAAGTAGTGCATGGCATACGATTTGATTTTTAAGTGGCATCTCATAAAAGGAAAATGATGTTTAAATCATACAGTCTACCTGAAGTCTATTTGGACATTGTCTTTGAATTCCTGCACTCATTTCCCTGGACAGAGCTAGAAGAGCATTACTATCCTTTGTCTCTTTAGGTTTTCCCTATATAAAAAATATAAGAGATTGTGTATAATCAGCATTGAGTTGGTATATAAAGACAAAAAATGACATATCAAAAATACAGAAAAATGAAGTGAACAGAGGATGTATAAGGAATACAGCACTAAGGTAAAAGTATCATGAATTGGCAAGCCATGAGTTCAGGGGTAGTATAAAAAAGATACTATGTTAAACTATTAAAAGAAAATAGGTTATATATTTTGTAGCTGTCTTCTCAGAAGAGCAATTGCAAATTTATGACTTCCATGATGATGAAGTAGTTTTAGAAGTTAAAAGGAATTGGTCATGGTAATGCTGAATAAATGCACTCTGGACAGGCACAACTGCCCACTACATCCATTTCTCACATCAAGAAACATTGTAGAAGAACTATGAGTTGGATCCAGAGGCATTCAGTCCATCTGAGACTCAAGCCAGTCTAAATTTAATCAGACCCCACAGCCAGCCAGAGTCAGCTTTCAAACAGGTAGAACTACTACTCCAAGTATTTTGTTGTAAGGTCACAGATAATCACAGATGGCAAACATTTGGGCTCATCAAAAGAATAAAGAATTTGGGAAAATGTTGCTTCTATAGGCAGTCATCAATATTGCCTCAATTTTTGCATCATACGAAGTTACAAACATAGTTACAGAAAAATATCCAATGAAATATTAAAAACACCTTCTCTCTGAAAGGCCTGCTTAGAAATGTATATATCTCAACAAGAGAAAAAAGGGAATGGACCAACTCTCTTATTCATTCCACCATTGACACATCTAAGACCTGTTGAACCACCTCAATTATGCCAGACTTAGTAAAGGATACTTAATAACAAGTGATTCTCAAGTAATCGACTTCAAATTTTGTCTTCTTTTTGGTCACTTAGCACACCTACAGTTAGTTGAATTAGAAAGCAAGATCTAATTCCACAGTACATAGGCGATATCCAAGATGAATAAGTAGAAAAAAATAAAAATCCCCCTCATATTTACTTTATTTTAAAGTGATGGCTTTCATAATAAAAAAGAGAATCAGAGAGACGTGCTGATATTACTTTAGATATATTTCATCTTATGTATGACTAGTACAGTGCTTGTTGCAGAAAGTTCACATTAGACTTGATGCACACAGTTGAGTCATTAAATTTCACCAGGAATATCCCACATATTCTTTGAGTGTTTGGAAAAGATATGAGGTATTTCTTCTGTACAGTGGTAGTCTGGCTAATGCAATTTGATGTTTTTATCAGTTATTCATAGCAGAATTTCTATTGGGGTACAAAGACGGGAGTTTGGGACAGGATTTAAGTTCTTATTTTTCAGCTTTGATTGGTCCTAGAAAGAGTCATTGTACTGCAGGATAAGGATGAAGGCCATTCTCCAGTCCTTCATCCAGGTTGGTTAGGTAGATGGGCTTAATGCTATATTCCATACCTTAAATCTCATGAGAAGAAAACACATCTCTCCCTTCAAACACACTAGTCCTGCTGATAGTTGCCATGTGAAAAGCAACTGCTTAGAATATAGTCTTTTCCTATGTTTTATTAATGATTGAAGCTAATAAGGCTAATCTGACTTGTAAGAATAATTGAGGTCAACATGTTCAGACTAGAGAGTGGAAAACTTACTGTTAAATACAAATGAAATTATAATCATCTCTATCTGAACAATAAGCACAGAGAAAGGAACACTCAAGCAAAGTGTAGTCTAAATAATTTAAAAAATTGAAATTCAGAATGCTTGGGTTACAATGTTTACCTACTTGACATTTCATGGTAGACTCAGCAGAGGATAAAAACATTATAGAATAAAATAACCTACATATCTCAATTACTTCTTACTAAACATAATTAAAATTTCTTTGTAATTTAATTGCCTGCCATCATGGTACATACAGAAGAAATAAACACATTTCTTAGTAAAATATCACTTGAACCTCCTTTTTTAGTAGATTCACATTCAAGAAATCACTTGATAAATAAAGTACTGTAGAAACAATAAAAATATAATTAATTTTAAGTATATGTAGATCATTGTAAAATAATACCCAAAGAAGGGCAATGAAAGCAATTTATCTGATTATAAGTACACATCATAGAATCAATAAGGGCATGAGACTTCACTCATTTATTTTTTCTTTCAAAATATTTTGTTGGACACTTCAATATACTGAATATTGTCCGCAGCACAATGTAGGCAACAATGACTTTTATATAATAATAAGTATGAGCAAATATAGGTGATGATGTATTAAACCCGTGTACTTACAGCTTTTAAATAATTTTTTATTAGAATAATGTGTATCAATAATATTAGTAAGCCAAAGAGTAGAAACATATTTATTGTTAAATTTGTCATCAGACTTGGCACAGTGGGTACAAGCCAATAATCCCAGAACTTTGGGAGGCCAAGGCAAACAGACTACTTGAGCTTAGGAGGTCGTGGCCAGCCTGGGAAACATAGTAGAACCCACTATCTCTACAAAATATATATTCAAAACCAAAAAAGGTGATGTGTGCCTGAGTCCCACCTACTCAGGAGGTGGAGGTGGAAGGATCCTTGAGCCCAGGGGGCTGAAGTTACGGTGAGCTGAGATTGTGCCACTGCACTCTAGCATCCAGCCTGGGCAACAGAGTGACACTCCGTCTCAAAAAAAAAAAAAAAATATTGACATCAAAAGTACTTTTGACAATTAAATTTTAAAAAATTATAGAGTATTGCCTCCCACATATTTTTAAATATACCCAGTTTGTGTATAAAATTAAAAACAGCTTTGCTAAGCACTATGTTGACTATGACCAAAAGTCACATGCCCTCATCTCTGAACATGCCAACTCTGTTGTGGCTTTTTCCTGCTAGGCCTCTCCACTCTTTCCCGTGTCCCCGTACTCTGCATAGAGTGAGGTAAAAGCTCCCTTTGGAAGAGAGGTTACTACTGAGAAGTCACAGCCTCAATCAAAACGACAGAGCAGTTACATCCAATAATGCTCTGTTGGAAGCTGGATGCCCTGCTGGAAGAGTCCAGCTGTCAGCCAAAGACCTGAGCTTAAAATTAATTGAGAATGCAAGGAAAATTACCTCAGGGAGACTTCAGGGATAAAGGAATTTGAAGGAAGAAAATGCAGACTACTTAGTCTCCAACTTGGACAAGCTAATAGTATCCTGAGCTGTAATTTGCTGCGTAGACTCTCATCCAAAATGAAGCAATAGCCTAAATACTTTGAATGTATCATGCTGATCTTTTTCCTCACAGAACCAACAGAGTAAAATGCCAAACAAAAAACAAATGTGATATGAACAGGCTCTCATAAGTCCACAGTTCCTGACCTGAGAAAAATAAAAATAATAACACAGGAAGTACGTTGAACATCAAAGTTACTATTAGCTTCCAATCTAAACATTTCAGCTTCACTCATTCAAAAGGAGCTGATCATTTGAAAGAAAAATATAGTTTCATTGTATATATTTTTAATTGAGATATAATTCACATAAAATAAACTCCACCTATTTAAAATATATTATTTGATAAGTTTTCATGTAGGTAGCCCTGTGAAAACATCACAACCATCAACATAGTGGACAGATCCTTCAGCTGCAAAAGTTTCCTTTTGCATCTCACAGCTTCTCTATGCCTCCCTCTATCCTCATTCTTAGGCAACTGTGATGGTTTAATACTAAGTGTCAACGTCATTGGATTGAAGGATACAAAGTATTGATCCTGGGTGCATCTGTGAGGGTGTTGCCAAAGGAGATTAACATTTGAGTCAGTGAGATGGGAAAGGCAGACCCACCCTTAATCTAGATGGGCACCATCCAATCAGCTGCCTGCGAATGTAAAGCAGGCAGAAAAACGTGAAAGGACAGACTGCCTAGCCTCCCATTCTACATCTTTCTCGCATGCTGGTTGCTTCCTGCCCTCCAACATCAGATTCCAAGTTCTTCAGTTTTGTAACTCAGACTCTCTCCTTGCTCTTCAGCCTGCAGACAGCCTATTGTGGGACCCTGTGATCATACAAGTTAATACTTAATAAACTCCTTTAAATAAATAAATATATATATTCCATTAGTTCGGTCCCTGGAGAGAACCCTAATACAGCAACTATTGATCTAATTGTTGTCCCAATGGATTGGTTTGCATTTGTATAATTTTATATAAAAGAAATCAAAGAGAATGCACTCTTTTTTGTCTAACTTCTTTCACAAGCTTTATCATTTTAAGCTGATGCTGAGAAGCATTCCACTGTATTGGATATACCACAGTTTGTTCATCCATTCACCTGGTGAACACTAGGTTTATTTTGAGTTTTGGGTTATAACAAATAAAGTTGGATAGAAATATGTGTACAAGTCTTTGTATCAAATGCGTGTGTGTGTTTTTAAATACATCCTTAGGAGTAGAAAGGTTGAATCATATGGTGGATGTTTATTTTTATAAGAGGCTGCCGAGCCGAGTGCGGTGGCTCACGCCTGTAATCCCAGCACTTTGGGAGGCCGAGGTGGGCAGATCACGAGGTCAGGAGATGGAGACCATCCTGGCTAACACGGTGAAACCCCGTCCTACTAAAAATACAAAAAAGTAGCTGGGTGAGGTGGCGGGCACCTGTAGTCCCAGCTACTCAGAGAGGCTGAGGCAGGAGAATGGCGTGAACCCGAGAGGCAGAGCTTGCCGTGAGTCGAGATCGCGCCACTGCACTCCAGCCTGATCTGAATAATAGTAACACTGATCACCAAAAATTGATTCCTTAATAAGTGGCAGGCATAATTTCCATTAATTTTTTAATGTTTTATTTTGTGGGGGCTGAAATAAGATGTTTGTCAAAGGGTACAAAGTTTCAGTTATGTAAGATGAGTAAGTAAAACATGTGACTGTATTTAACAATATTATATACTTGAAATTTGCTAACAGGATGGATCTCAGGTATTCTTTTTTTTTTTTTTTTTTTTTTTGAGACGGAGTCTCGCTCTGTCGCCCAGGCTGGAGTGCAGTGGCCGGATCTCAGCTCACTACAAGCTCCGCCTCCCGGGTTTACGCCATTCTCCGGCCTCAGCCTCCCGAGTAGCTGGGACTACAGGCGCCCGCCACCTCGCCCAGCTATTTTTTTGTATTTTTTAGTAGAGACGGGGTTTCACCATGTTAGCCAGGATGGTCTCGATCTCCTGACCTCGTGATCCGCCCGTCTCGGCCTCCCAAAGTGCTGGGATTACAGGCTTGAGCCACTGCGCCCGGCCGGATCTCAGGTATTCTTACCATAAAAACTGAAAGACAAAAATGGTAACTGAGGTGATATATATGCTAATTTTCTTGATTATGATTATTTTATAATGTATATGTATATCCAATAATTAACCATACTATTTAAATATTCATATTTTTAATTAGTAAATATATCTAATGATATTGTTTATAGAAATAGATAAAACAATTCTGAAATTCATATGGAATAACACCAAATGCTACCAAGGACATGGAAAAACAGGAACTCTCATTCATCGTTCATGGAAATATACATGGTTCAGTTACTTTGGAAGACATTTTAGTAGTTTCTTACAGAATGAAATAGTCTCATATCATGTGATCCAGCAATTGAACTTCTTGGTATTTACGCAAAGGAGATGAAAACTTGTTTCCTCACAAAAACCTGAACACACGTTTACAGTAGCTTAATTCATAATTGCAAGAACTTGGAAGCAACCAAGGTGTCTCTTAGTAGAAGAATGGTTACATGAATTGTGACACATCCAGACGATGAAATATTATTCAGTGCTAAAAGGAAATTAGCTAAGAAGCCATTAAAAGGGATGGAGAGTTGGGCACAGTGGTTTACAACTGTAATCCCAGCACGTCGTGAGGCTGAGGCAGGAGGATTGTCTCAGGTTAGGAGTTCAAGACCAGCCTGGCAACATAGTGAGACCTTGGCTCTACAAAAACACAAAGTAAATAATAATCCAGACATAGGTGTGTGTACCCGTAGTCCTAGCTACTCAGGAGGCTGAGGAGGGAGAAGTGCTTGTGCCCAGGAAGTCCACTCTGCAGTGAGCTATGATCATGATACTTTATTTCAGTTCGGGCAACAGAGTGAGACTGTCTCTAAATTTTTTTTTTTTTTTAATTTTCAAAAATACAGGGTTGGGAGGGTGGCTTACGCCTGTAATCCCAGCACTTTGGAAGGCCAAGCAGGCAGATTGCCTGAGGTCAGTAGTTCCAGACTAATCTGGCCAACATGGTGAAAACTCGTCTCTACTAAAAATACAAAACAATTAGCCAGGTGTGGTGGTGTGCACCTGTAATCTCAGCTACTCAGGAGGCTGAGGCAGGACAATTGCTTCAACCAGGGAGGTAGAGGTTGCAGTGAGCCAAGATCATGCCACTGCATACCAGCCTGGGCAACAGAGTGGGACTCCATCTTAAAAAAAAAAAAAAAAAAAACTATGTAGAGGAGGTGATTAAATGCGTATTACTAAGTGAAATAAGAGAATCTGAAAGGCTACATGCTATGTGATTGCAGCTATATGACATTCGAAGGAAGGAAAAACTTTGGAGATAGTAAAAAGATGAGGAGTTACCAGTGACTGGGGTGAGGGAGGGATGAATGGGCAGATCACAGAGGACTTGTAGGGTGGTGGAAATACTCTGCATCATAATATAATGATATATATATATATGCAATTATACTTTGTTCAAACTCATAGAATATACAACACTAATCGTGAACACTAATGTATACTATTGACTTTGGGTGATTATGATGTGTCAATGCAGGTTCCTCAATTGTAACAAAGGTACCAATCTGTCCTTTCATATATGCCAAGCCAAAAACAAAAAGCACCACCCTGATGAGGGATGTTGAAAATAGGGGAAGCTACATATATGTTGGGGAAAGGGTATATGATGATTTTCTGCACTATCCTCTTAATTTTGCTGCAAACATAAAACTGCTCTAGAAAAATTAAGTCTTTTAAAAATTCAAATAGAAATACAAAAGGCCTTGATTAGCCAGCACAACTTTGGGCAAAAAAACAAAGTTGAAGACATCTCATTTCCTAACTTCAAAATATATTAAAAAACAATAGTTATCAAAACAGTATGGTACTGGCATAAAGACAGACATATAGACCAATGGAACAGAACAGAGAATCCAGAAACAAATCCATGCATGTACAGTTAATTGATCTTCCAGAAGGTTGGGAATACATAATTGGAAAAAGATAGTCTCTTCAATAATTGTCTTAGGAAAACTGGACAACCCCATGCAAAAAAAAAAAAAAAAAAAAAAAAAAAAAATTTGGACCTCTATCTTACACCACACACAAAAATCAAATCAAACATTTGATTTGCTTGAAGATGTAACCATAAAACTTGTAGGTGTAAAACTCATAGAAGGAAACATACTGAAAAATTTTCATGACATTGGTCTTGGCAACAATTTTTTAGATATCATATTCAAATAACAGGCAACAAAATTCACCTGTATTAACTTGGTTCTTCTTAAAACAAAATAAGATCATATTATTGGCCAGATGAAAAACTGAATTTCAGAATGGCACTAATTACCACAGAAATGAAAATCCAGACTCCTCACATGGTCTGCAAAGCCTGTCTGCACTTCCCACATACAATTTTTCTTCCTACTTTCTGTCCTCCAGACTCACTACTGTTCTTTTTATTCTTTGAAAATTAAAGAACTTTCCAAAACTTGACATGTTGCTCTTGCAAACCTCCTGAGGGAAAATTCTTTATTCATTTCACATGGCTCACTCTTTCTGATAATTTAACTCTCAGTGCAAAAAATCTACTTGGAGAGAACTTGCATGACCTTTTATGACCTTGTGTTGATTATCACATTAAAATAATTCTTTATTTTTATCTATACCAATAATTATGATACATAAAATGTATTTACTTTACACTTTTTCTCATTAGTATTTTTTTACTATTTATGTTTCCAGATATTCAATGTCTTTAATTAAGATACACCAACATTCCCAACTATCTATTTCTATCATTACTTTTGTAATCAAATAGCTTTGAAATTTGTAGTCTTTTTTTTTTCCATTTATTTCAATTCTTATATACATTCATATATCACATTTTCAGGAATATATTTCTCACTCACCCATTATAACTCCTTCTTCTTTTAACACCTGCTATCATATCCCTATTATATATTATCAAATTCTTATTATATCTCTTCTGAATCACGATGTGTTATCAGGAAAAGCAAATATTTTAAAGATCCTTTAAAAATAATATTTAAATTGTTTTTAAATGTTGATGTATTAGGTATAACTAGTTTTTTCGTACTCTTAATTGCATGTTGTTCACTTGAGATTGCTTCACATGAGATTACACTGTCTATGTTTATATTACTTATGTTTCCTGTTCTTTCACCATGAAACATGCCACACTTCTGTAGCCAATTTGTAAGAAACACATAATTTACAGGAAATTTTGATAATAAAATTTATTTGACATAATATACAGCATTTTATCTAAAAATGTCCCTATTATATCCATTTTTCCTTGATCTTATAGAATCCTCCTCTCTTTGCTTTTACCTCTAGCATTCAATATTTTGAATCTTTACCTCCCTAATTAACTAATTTTTTCCTGTATTATTATCAAGGTTCTCGTCACATTGCTTCGATCCCAAGCACAGGGTCAATTATATAATTTGTTGGGCCCAGTGCAAAATAAAAATGTGGTCTCTTGTTTAAAAAGCAACTAACAAGCTTCACTTTCTCCTCTAGACTATTTATTTATTTATTTATTTATTTATTTATTTATTAGAGATGGGGTCTTACTCTCTCAACCAGGCTTGAGTTATTGAACGACTAGGCTCAAGTGCTCCTCCTGCCTCTCAAACTGTTGTGATTACAGGTGTGCACCACCACACCCAGTTAGTTTTAAAAAAACATTTTTTGGGGGGAGTCTCACTGTGTAGCTCGGTCTGGTCTTGAACTTCTGGCCTCAAGCAATTCTCCCACCTCAGCCTCCCTAATAGCTGGAATCACAGGTGCAAACCACTATGCCTGGCCTTCCAGTCTCTTTTTAACCCTCTTATGGTGCTTTTCTATTTGCTATTTAATGATACATTGCCTTTGACATAGTCATACTCATGGGGCCCCTACTTGGGAGACTCCCAGATGCCCCAACTACTCCACTGTTTGTTACATGGGGCATGGGCCAACTCTACATTTTCTTATGCCCTGAGCAGTAGCTGGACAGGAGCAGAGGTGAAGGCACCTGAAAACCTATTGTAGGAAAAAGAGAGGCAGTAAGAGGTAGGATTGCATTTCAGCCAGTTTCAAGCCCCTGATGCATGCTCTATTGTCCCATTAGGGACATATCACTATGTCCCTAATGGGATTTAATTACATATCACAATTCGAAGATAAAATTATTAAGAGTTTTAAGAGAAAGGACCAGGCACGGTGGCTCATGCATGTAATCCCAGAACTTTGGGAGGCTGAGGCTGATGGTTCACCTGAGGTCAGGAGTTCAAGACCAGCCTGACTAATGTGCTGAAACCCCATCTCTACTAAAAATACAAAACTTAGCCAGGTGTGGCTGGTGCCTGTAATCCCAGCTACTTGGGAGGCTGAGGCAGGAGAATCACTGGAACCCAGGAGGCGGAGGCTGCAGTAAGCTGAGGTTGCCCCACTGCACTCCAGCCTGGGTGACAGAACAAGACTCCATCTCAAAATATATATACATTTTGAATATATAAAGAGAATATATACATTTATGTGTGTGTGTACGTGTGTGTATATATATACACGTATATATGTGTATATATAGAATTTTGAAGTCTTATAATTATATATACATAATATATAATATATGTATATATATTTATATATTTTTATGTATTGTGTATATGCATATGTATATATACATAATACATAAATATATACATATGTATATATACATATATACATAATACATAAATACATATATTTATATATGTATTATATATGCATAATACATAAATACATATACATAATACACATATACATAATACATAAATACATATACATAATACACATATACATAATACATAAATACATATACATATATACATATGTATATATACATAATACATAAATATATATACACATATATGAATTTAGAAGTCTTACAATAAATGTGTGTGTATATATATTTTATATATATATGAAGAGAAAATAACATAGCATTAAATCAAGTACAAAGCTCTTTACTGTTAGTAGTAGCAGAATTAAGAACTATTAAATTATATTAAATTTTGTATAAAAGCTTTACTGATTTGGGATGGAGTCTTATAAAATATGTGCAAGTAGCTGAAGTAAAGGAAACTAGCATTAGAAACAAAGCAAAATGGATGCTGAGTTTCTAAAAGGCAGGAAGCTGACTTCAAAGATTTTGAAAGATCTTCTATTCTCAGATATGTTCCCTTCTTCTTACCTCCTAACTCAGAGAAAGATAAAAATACCTTCTGTGGTCATTGAGTCATTCAGGGTTCATGTATGTGGTAGAGTTTATAGATGTAAACAAGTGGGATATTGTGTAATGTCATTGCATGATAGAGGAAACAAATGTCACAAAAGAATGTTAAAACATGTGTTGTATATTAGGTTGGTGCAAAAGTAATAAGATGATATCTCTACAAAAATAAGTTATTCAATTATTTACCACACTTTTCTAAAAGTCCCCTGGCCAAACAGAGATATGTGTTCATTCAATGACCATGGAAACATCATTAAGGAAAAATACATCATCCAATTTGGTTGGTGCTTGAAATGTAAATTTTGCTTATATTGTGGAAATTTTTTATATGTTTTATATAGACTTTGTACAATGGGAAAACACAAAGTTTTTGATGAGAAATATATGATAATAGTTATGCTTAGGGAAGAATAATGAAATATAATGATATACATATTTGAGCAGGGGTGAGGTACAGATAGAACCAAGCTGAAGTCTAATTAATGTAAACGAAGAGATATACCAGATTAAAGCCAGGAGGGCAGCATTTATTGGTTCCAATTAGGCATTCACATACAGATGGGATAATCCAATTAATTTATGTATTTTTTGCACATAGTTATATCTATGTATTTTCCATGTGCAAATCCTCATATGGATGCAAAACATAATTTGGTTTTTCTACCTTTAATGGATATAATGCATTTTTATATTGAACATAGAACAAGAAACGCAGTTGTTACTTATCCCATATTATACCGTCTTCTAAGATTGATTTTTGTCATAAAGGATCTTTAGTTTGCTGAGTTAACAATCTCTTCATGTGCACTATAACTTATTGTGTATTTGAAAAATTGAATAATCTTTGGAACTTTTAAGCTTTCAGATTGAACTGGGCTAGAATTAGATTGATTTGAATAGACAGGACCACAAGTCACACAGAGTCCTGGACTCAAAAGAGCTTTGTACTTGATTTAATGCTGTTATTTTCTCTTGATATATATAGATATAAAATATATATACACACATATTTATTGTAAGACTTCTAAATTCATATATGTGTATATATATTTATGTATTATGTATATATACATATGTATATATGTATATGTATTTATGTATTATGTATATGTGTATTTATGTATTATGTATATATAATACATATATAAATATATGTATTTATGTATTATGTATATATACATGTAATATACATATATACATATAAATATATGTATATATACGTGTATATATTATATATTATGTGTATATATACATATAAATATATGTATATACATATGTATATATACATAATACATAAAAATATATATACATATATTATATATTATGTATATATAATTATAAGACTTCAAAATTCTATATATACACATATATACGTGTATATATATACACACACGTACACACACACATAAATGTATATATTCTCTTTATATATTCAAAATGTATATATATTTTGAGATGGAGTCTTGTTCTGTCGCCCAGACTGGAGTGCAGTGGGGCAACCTCAGCTTACTGCAGCCTCTGCCTCCTGGGTTCAAGTGATTCTCCTGCCTCAGCCTCCCAAGTAGCTGGGATTACAGGCACCAGCCACACCTGGCTAAGTTTTGTATTTTTAGTAGAGACGGGGTTTCAGCACATTGGTCAGGCTGGTCTTGAACTCCCGACATCAGGTGAACCATCAGCCTCAGCCTCAGCCTCCCAAAGTTCTGGGATTACATGCATGAGCCACCGTGCCTGGTCCCTTCTCTTAACCCAATTAAAAATTGACTAAAAACTTGAATAAACATTTCTCAAAAGAAGAAATGTAAACACGCAGCATGTATATGAATATTTGCTCAATGTCACTCATCATCAGAAAAATGTAACCCCATACCACAATGATGTATATAACCTCATTTCCATTAAGATGACTATGATCAAAAAGCAAAAGACAAGTATTGTCAAGGATGTGGAGAAACTGGAACCCTTGTACACTGTTGGTGAAATGCAAAATGGCTCAGCTGCTCTAGCAACAGCATGGAGGTTCATCAAAATATTAAAAACAGTACTACCATATGGTTCAACAGTCCTACTTATGTTATTATCCAAAATAATTAAAATGATCTTGAGGAGATACTAGCATCCGATGTTTACCATAGAACTCTTCACAATTTTCAATATGTGGAAACAACCTAAATGTTCATTGACAGAAGAATAAAGTAAATGTGGTATATACATAAGTATTTGTCAAGGTTCTCCAGGGAATTGACACAAATAGGAATTGACTCACATGATGTGGAGGCTCAGAAGTCCCAAGATCTGCCATCTGCAACTTGGGTAACCTGAAAAGTTTTAATTAAATCTTAGTCCAGAGGCCTAAGAACCAGGGTAGTTGATGGTATAATTCCAAGCCTGAGTCTCAAGGCTTGAGAGCCAGGGGTGCTGGTGGCTGAGGACAGGGGAGAATGTATGTTTCATTTCAAATATGGAGAAAATGTTTCCTTTTTCCACCTTTTTATTCTATTCAGGCTCTCAGTGGATTGGATGATGCCCACCCTAATTGGTGAGGGTGATCTTCTTTACTCGGTCTATTTATTCAAATGCTAATCTTTTCCAGAAACACCCTTACGGACAGACACAATCAGAAATAATGCTTTACTAGCTATCTGGGCATTCCTTAGCCCAGTCTAGTGGACACAAAAAATTAGCCATCATAACATATAACGCAATATTATTCAGTCTTATAAAAGGACAAAATCTTGCAATATGCAATAACATAGATGAACCATGAAGATATTATGCCAAGCAAAATAAGCCAGTAACGGAAGCACAAACACTGAATGATTCCACTTACATAAAGTAGATAAAATAGTCAAACTTGAAAAACCGCAGAGTAGAATGGTAGTTACCAGGGCCTAAGGGGGGGGGGGAGAAGAAAATTTAAAATTACTAATAAATTGTTATAAAATTTCCATTAGGTGAGATGAATACATTCTAGAAATCTGTTATACAATATTATGCCTATGGTTAAAATATTGTATTGTATACTTAAAAATGAATTAAGAGGCCGGGCATGGTGGCTCACACCTGTATTCCCAGCACCTTGGGAGGTCGAGGTGGGTGGGTCACCTGAGGTTGGGGGTTCGAGACCAGCCTCACCAACATGGAGAAACCCCATCTCTACTAAAAGTACAAAATTTGCCAGGCGTGGTGGAGCATGCCTGTAATCCCAGCTACTCGGAAGACTGAGGCAGGAGAATCCCTTGAACCCAGGAGGCAGAGGTTGAGGTGAGCCGTAGCAAAACTCTGTCTCAAAAAAAAAAAAAAAAATGTATTAAGGGTCCATCTCATGCTAAATGTTCTCACCAGAATAAAAAAAAAAAAATAAAAAGGAAGAAACCATTTATTTAAATTAAAATATATCTTCTATATAAACCATTTGTCATATGGACACAAAAGTGGAAGTATAAAGACGAATTCAGGAGAGTTTGTAACTTCTAGGAGAGAATTGATGGGGACTTAGACCACAGTGGACATACAGGTGCCAAAGGGGGGAAAAAAAAAGCTGGCTATTTGATATATTTTGTAAGTAGAATTGATTTTGTGTCTTGCAGAATTGAGTTTAAGAATTTTTTGAGGCTGAAGGAGCAGTTAAAGAAATCTAGATTTCATATTGCACAACTTCTTAATGCTAAATATAAGTATAAAACTGTAGAAGGAATGGAGCAATCAGATGAAATTTTCATTAAAGAAGTTTCTATTTAAAAAAATTATTTTGAGATGTTTAAGACGCAGCCATGTGGTGAAATCAAGCAGAAATTAGGCAGAGGCTTCTTAAATTTGGGTAATAAATCTATGTTAAAGTAGTAGATCTTAGGATCAACATAAAATTTGTGGACAGAATTAACTCACAGATTCTGCGTTGTAGGTTAGAGCAATGTCAAATATTGTAGATCAATTATAGAAAGAGAATATAGTATAGGAGACTGGTCAAAGGTAAAGAATGCTATTTGGTATTGAGAAATACGAGGATCGAATTTGTGGCTGATTGGATATTGTCTGTAATACTGACAAGAACAGTTGAAATAGCTATTTTAAGCTAAGCACTACAATTTTAAATAGTTCATTTAAAAAGCTGGTGATGAATGCAAGCGGGAAAAATATAATGGTTGGAGAAGAATGCAGTTAGGAAATGGTTTTCTTTAAATGGGAATTAAGATAATATCTTTGGACGGAAAAAGCAAATACAGAGCAGACAGGGAGAGTCACACAGGCAAGAGGGGATAATACATGCAGCACAACTTTGAGAGAATGGAGAGGACGGGATCGAGTCAACGTGTGGAAGGACTGCCTTTGAGAAGAAGGGAACGGTGACTTTTTTTGTAAAAGAAAGGATGAAGATGGTTCAGTGAAAATAGGACTCTAAATTTGACAATAGGAACATGAAGAAATTGAGTTGTAATGGGTTCTATTTCTTCAGAACACAGAAAAAAAAATTGTGAGAGGTTTGAAGAGAAAGAAATCATTAAGGAATCCTCTCATAGAGCAAAAAAGCATGGCCACTAGTGGATAGGCTTGCAGGACAAAATTGATTACTCGATTCTGATGTAAGATCGTTAAAGTGAAAGTAGTTTACTCAGTTATATGATTTTCTGCAGAAAAGTCATGTGTGTGGATGGTCTTGGACAGCATTAAAGAGTAAGTTTGCTGTCCCTAGCCCATAAAAACACTTATACCAATTCAAGCCTTTATTACTCATTAAATGTGTCAAATATTGGGAAATTGTTATTCTGCAAGCCTTCATCCCATATAAGACCATTAGGTAGGAAATCAGGTTGCCTATTTGCTTTACAAGACAATAAAGGATTGCTCTGTGTGTGTGTGTGTCTCTGTGTGTGTGTGTGTGTATACACACATTCTTTTATAGAGGAGAAATGGAAGCAAAGAGACTACATTGAAAAATCCACAAATAATAATTTACTTTTGAGAAAATCCCCCAGTACTTCTATGAATAAGATCAAGGGCAAAAGCATGTTCTTTTACATGCCAGAAACCTCAAGAATTTTTCCTAAGGTAGAGTTCAAGGAAAACCAAGCAGCTCTTGACTCAACAAATGAAAATGTAAGTCTGTCTGGAGAATTAGTGAACCAGGGCACCCAGTCAGCTTTCTCCTAAAATAAATTTGGAGAGCTGAAAGATATGGATGAGGTCAGATTTCTAAAAAATCAGTATACGCAGAGTGTTTTAAGAGTAAAAAAACAGATTGAAAGAAAAAATAATTTGTAAATAACAGAAGCCACACCTTAGAGATAAAAATAACTGTCCTCTGATTAACAGAACTTTTAGAATGATGAGAAAAATTAATAACACAGTTAAATATATCACAGTGACTTTTAAAAATATTTCAAGGTTGAAGAAAAAATATTCCTATAAGAAGGAAGACTGAAAAAGAGAAAGTAGAATGAATCAGGTTGGTATCAGAAATTTCAATGACATACAATGAAGGAATAAAGTGGAGCAGCAGCTATAGTTTTGAAACAATGTATTTTCCAAGGTTCCTGTACCCAATCAAATTGTAACTTATGTGCTAGGACAATAGAGAAGTAATTTTAGCCAAATAAATAATCTGAAATTATAGCATCTATGCACATTTATTGAAACAAGAAACTCACAGAAATCAAAATAGCAGAGAAGTTAATAAATAAAATATTCAAATGGAGGAAAATACATTTTAGAATAAAGCATAAAGAGTAATAAATCAGTATGACTTTTTGAAAGTATAAAAATTGTTACTTTTTTCTATGAATATTTGCTCAAATTTAAAGTAGTAGATTTAATGTTGTAGCAGAAACTGCTAAGTATTCAGCCAAGAGATAGAACTAATAAATAAAAATGATAGTTCTTTTAAAAAAACACAAAAATAATTATCTCATGAGTAGCCTAAGAAAAAATCAGAGAAAGCATGCAAATATATAATTTAGAATAAGGAAGGACGTAAAATATGATTTGGAGAACATAAGAGAACATAGATATGGACAAATGTAAAATCTTGATAAAATAAAATTTATTTCTTTTCTAGAAAATACTCATATATTTAAAAAATAAACCCATCCTGGTAATTGTGTTCTAGTTTTAAAAGACTACTCCATTATTAACTGATAATCTATTTAGTGGTGATAAAATATATTTTCGTAAAAATGCTTTTGTTTTCTATTAATTTGCTATATCATTACCAAGATTATTATTCATGAGAATAGGGAAAATTCTTCTCTTCCCATGTGTATTATAATATTCCGAAAAGAATTACACTGTCTTATACCCAGCCCTTAACCAATTGCCAAGTGCATTGTGTGTCCTCTATAATTGGGTGAGGACCATTTAGGGTAATTCAAATTATCTTCCTTGAGGAAATGGTGTTGAGCTGAGGTGGGAAACATAAATAGGAATTAACTAAGAAAAAAATGGTGGTAAATTATATTTTTCAAACAGAAGGAAAGCATATGCACTATAAGAATATGTAATAAGGCTAATGTGACTAGGTGAAGAGGGAGTAATTTGGTACAAGGTGATGCCGAATATGTAAGTAAGGACTAGTCCAGGAAGGAAATGTGTATATTAAGTGACTTTACCTTAACTTTATGAAAACAGAGCATCATTCAGTAGTTTGAATCTGTTTCCCTAAATGACTAACTTCTACTCTCAGAATGGCCTTTGGCTCTGTGGTGTCTACAGCGACCTCCTCACAGTCCTCAATTTTGGGTGGAACATTTGACAACTTCAGTTTAGGAACTGTTTGTTTTCCTCTGACCCAAACAAAACCAGCCATTCGGCAAACCCAGGCCACATAAACAGAACTCCCAGTCAACTTTTCTAATCCTAAAAGAATCCTCCACAGGGGAAACATGTCCACATGTAAACAACAGAGGAAAATTATATAGTTATAATAATCATCGTAATCCTTTATTCCTAAATATCAAAAGACAATTAAGAATTTCTGGGCACAGGTGAATGAATAACCAGCACCATAAAAAGGAAAGATTAAGATTAAATATACATGTATTAATTTATAAAACTAAACTCAAGGGAACTGAAGGTAATTTAGGGCATCAAAAATAAATATATTGCTGTTTCAAGATATTTGGGAAAAAATATTACATCCACAAAAAAGCATAGAATGACCTTCATGCATGTGGTAATACAAATATTTTTGCCAGACTATGTTGAAGCAGCATTAGGTACAATCATCCGAAAAACAAAACACCAGAAGTTAAGAATCATGAGCCCCGAAGCTTGGTTGATCTTCAATCCTTTCTGAATATTTTAAACAGCTATAAGAGCTTTGAGGCAATCCCAAAACCAAAACCTGGTCTCTCTTAACCCAGAAACTGTGATTCAGTGGATGCAGTGTGATTCCTGGACATCTGAAGCTTTTAGATTTCTCCAGAGTATTTGACGGTGCATCCAGGTTTGAGTCCCACTGCTTTAAGACAGATACTGCCACACAACCCTGACCTTTGTTATTTCCACATAATATTTTAAATTCTGTCTGATCTCTATTCCAGGCTGGAGATAATTTTCATAAAAGCTTTTCACACTGTGCTACAGTGCTATGTTCCTCATGTGAATCTGTCTTCAGAATTCATAATAGTGCATGATACATAAAGTAGATTGAAAGGAAAAAATAAGTCTGTTTATTGATGGTACTCCTTAATTCCAACAGGAATTTACTAGTTCTAAAATGTATCATTTATAACTTATTATAATGTACCATATTAAGAATGCTCTCAGCTTGCAAATATCAGTCATTTGTGATTCTGTTGGATTTCATTTATTTTACAAATGGTGAGCTGTTCCTTTTGTCTGATGCAGATGTGACTCCAGACTGTACTTGAGGGGAAGAAAATGCATAGCTGCTGTGTTTTATAGTGGTACCAAAGCCATTCAATAGAATGATTGCCTTTTTCTATTAAATATTATTATATAGTACATAATATATTAACTTTCTGCCATTGAATAGCAAAAATACCTCTCCTCCATCGTGTGTTCCTACATATCATGTATCACAGTATTAATAAATCTACATTCTCTTAATATTATTCCCTGAATTGATTTAGTTTTATGCAGCAGGACATTTAAACAGCCTTGTCAATTCAGATCATATGTATCATTAAAATTGTAATTGAAATAACAAATCCATGAGAGCCCTTAAGATTTCAAGAATATATTTACATGGCACAGAGCTACAAAATGAGGACTGGTAATTTTTCTTCCTTTTTTCCTGTGGTTACTGTTTCCAAATGCAAAATTTTATGTCCGTGTTCAAATATATTGGTGTTCATAAAAACGCAAAAATTCATCACTTGCCATTAACTCTTATGCCTATAGGCATAAAGTTATAAACAATTTTGTAAGTGCCACACCCATGTGACTACAGCATTAAGGCTTCTGAAACTGGGGTTAGAGATTGCCAAGAGTTCCCTGAAATGGCACAGTGCTCTTAAACTCTTACGTAAACAGTAATTGAATGAGAAGACTTCTATATAAACTGGTCAGATATAATAGATATCATATGCAAATTATGATCAAGTATGAATTAGTTGAAAGTTGAGAAAGATAAACAGATAATTTATCTTTTCAGAAAATTAAATAATCCTCTGAAAACAAAATTTAGTGAGTATATTTAAAAAAGTAAGAATTGAAATACAAATCTGTCTTATGGGGAGTCAAACTATTCTGGAAGGGCTCTGAGTCAATTAATCAGCTCCCTTTGCAGATGAATTTTATTCCTTAGCTAAATTTCTACAATGTATTTCTTAAAATAATGAGATGCAATTTTCCAGCCATATCTTATGTTTTTGCATGTCTTTCAACAAAGTTTGTCTGCACAGACAGCACAGACAGCTTTAATTCTGCACTATCCTCTTTCAAAGATGTTTGCATCACAAAGAGCATTGAAAAATAGAGATCACTTTGGCTTGTGGAGTAGAGAGCTGGAATGTTTGCTGTTCAATGTAATTAATAGAATGTCTCACTCTGGGGCTATGGTTGAGCACATTTTCCTGCAGCCCATTACAAAACATGTGGATTTCTTAAACTCAGGATTATCTGGCTATGAAGCAATCTCACCGCCTACGAGGCATTCATGGGTCTACTTACCTCTCTTTCTTTGGAGACAGTTTTTCCCATTATGCAGCCTCTCAACAGACAGCCTTCACATTGAATTGGCATAGTTTACTATGACTTGGTATATTACTATTAATCTAGAATCTGAGGAGGGATGGCTACCTTAAAAAATGTGGCTTTATTAAGAATAAGAAGGAGAAGATGCACACTATATAAGAAACCAAATATCATTACTTGTGAAAATTTCTGGTATTAGAATTTTAATACGATAGCTTGTATCTATGTGTGATCTTGATATTAATATGTATTATCTGGGCAGTTTAGGCTTATTTATAATTTGGAATGATTTTTAAAATTATCTTCTGAAATTTTCTAAGTATGACATTATGTTATCCACAGAGTGATGATATTTGAAAAGAGGAGGCAAATAAATACATAAATACTTCTCATTATTTTCTTTTAAGCTGTTTAATCCAAACAACATAGAACCATTTTGATCAAAGCAACCATTCTTACTTTTTTTTTTTTTTTTTTTTTTTTTTGACACAGGGTAGCCCCGTCATCCTTGCTTTGTCATCCAGGCTAGAATACAGCAATGTGATCTTGGCTCACTGCAGCCTTGATCTCCTGACTTCAAGCGATCCTTCTACCTCAGCCTTCCTAGTAGGTGGGACTACAGGCACATGCCACCACACTTGGCTAATTTTTCTGTATTTTGCATAGATAAGGTTTCACTATGTTGGCCAGGCTAGTCTGAAACTCCTGGGCTCAAGCAATCCACCAGCCTTGTCTTCCCAAAGTGTTGAGATTACAGGCGTAACCCACAGCAGTTGGCCAAAATAACCATTCCTGACCAATCATTTCTAAATTTTATTTTAATATGCTTAAATAAATATATTTTGGCTAGGCACAGAGGCTCACGCCTGTAATCCCAGCACTATGGGAGGCTGAGGCAGGTGGATCATGAGGTCAGGAGTTTGAGACCAGCCTGGCCAATATGATGAAACCCAGTCTTTACTAAAAATATGAAAAAATTAGCCAGGCATGGTAGTGGGCACCTGTAATCCTAGCTACTAAGGAGGCTGAGGCAGGAGAATCGCTTGAACCCAGGAGGCAGAGGTTGCAGTGAGCCGAGATCACGTCACGCCACTGCACTCCAGCCTGGGCAACAGAGCAAGACTCTGTCTCAAAAAAAGAAAAAAAATGATATATATGTTTTATTATTTATTTATTTATTTATTTATTTATTTATTTTTTAGAGACAGGTCTCACTCTGTTGTTTAGGCTGGAGAGCAGTGGTGTGATCATAGCTCACTACAGTTCTGAATTCCTGAGCTGAAGTCATCTTCCTGCCTTGGCCTGTCAACATGTTTGGATTACAGACATGAGCCTCTGCACCCAGCCTGACCAACCATTTTAAAGTCATATTATTTTCTAAATGAACTGACCAGTAAAAAGTGGTTTTCATCTAACAGAAATTTTGAAGCTTAATAAATGGTGGTAAAATTAATCTGGAAGAAATACCAAGAATAACAGTTTTAAAAGGTATATCACGTATAAGCTCCTTACTAAGA
The DNA here is from genome assembly GCF_024542745.1 of Macaca thibetana thibetana. Taxonomy (NCBI): domain Eukaryota; kingdom Metazoa; phylum Chordata; class Mammalia; order Primates; family Cercopithecidae; genus Macaca; species Macaca thibetana. The sequence continues at coordinate 28,602,117 of NC_065590.1, forward strand.
AAAAAAATTATAAATTTACAGTAACTATATCAGCTTGATTGTGGTATAGGAATAGACAGATAAATTACTGAAGGTATGCATCCTATTTAAATATGAATCCAAATATATGTGAATATTTAGTATATGACAAATATGGAACTTAAGTTATCATGAAAATAATATATTTCAATAGTTATGAGACTGCAAATATTCTGGTTGCCTCGTTAAATTATTATACTAAAGATAATGTTGAGACGTATTATTTATGTAAAAATGAAGAATAAAAGCACTAGATTAATTATTTTAAAATAACCATATAATCTCTGGGTAGAAATGATCTTTTTACATATTTTAGGCGTAATGTATCTAGATACATTCTACTCTTAAATAAACTGCATAGATGATTCCAGTAAAGTCTGTACTTTGAAAATAAAACCAAGGCCTGATTTTGAGATCCAGCAACTATTCTAGAACATTCTAGATGTCTTGTGCTAAGTGTAAGATTGGTTTGTCATAATTTTTATGGCAACAATGGAAAAGTAGTACAGGAAATCCTTGTTTATGTGATACTCTGAGGTCAATTTTTCAGAACTAACAAAATTACAAAATTAATTATTCACGGACTTAAATATGTAATTTATATTGACTTACATTTCGACCGTCCTCAGATGGACACACAGAAATAAAAGATCCAAAGATACTAATTTTTAGCATTGTTTGTACTAGCAAAACTAAAACAAATAAATAAGAACTACATAAATAGCCATAAATAAATTTTTATAATACACAATATAATAAAATATTCAGCAGTATATTGACATAGACTCCTCACTGTTGACACAGAAATATCACTGAGGTAAAATGTTTGCAGCCTTTTAAAAAAGTTAAAAAGATTTGTATGTGTGACATGGGAATATCGTGATTCTATATCATTGATAAGTGGAATACATTTCTGACTATAGACTCTCTCTTTACATGAATACATTAATCTAGAATGTTTTATATCTAATACCCAAATGTAGGCGCATTTTTCAGTAATAGTTTTGGGGGAATAATAGGAATAAAAAAGTCAGGAAAGTTTTTATTTGTATTTTTCAATCTTTTACATTTTTTAGTTTCTACAAATGCTGGCACTATTTAATAATCATGACATGGACAACTACTTTACACTCGGAGCATATCTTGTGTTTCAGGAGGTGGATAAGGTGTACATGCGTACCTATTATTATATGTGCTCCATATCCCAAAATAAAAGATTTTCATTTACATGACATAATCATAAGAATATACCTCATTGGATAGTGAAAACTAGAGGAAGTAGCCATCCAGTTCCGAGAAAATTCAAGGAAAAAGCAGTGGTGGTAAACGTAGATCAGTTTATAGACTGTGCTATGGACATTCATACAACTTTCTTTACTGAGAAACAGCAGCATACTTGGATAACAGGGGGATAACACGTTGCAAAAACCCTCAAACACCTCCAGATTTGTAGGTCAGGGTATGCGACAAGCTTCACCCATGGGTCACCGAAGCAGCAGGCCACATATACAGTCCCTGACGGTGTAATCAATCACAATTCCACACAGCACAGTGGAAAACACAAGTAGGAAGACAGGTTTTGGAGATCACTCCTGTTACAGCAAGTCATAGGAAACAGAGAGGGATAAATGCAGCAACAAGCTGGCAGAACGGGTAGCTTAAGAGAAAAGCTATGAAAGAAAAAGCACCAGCTTCATCAAACACAAAATAAAAAAAATACAGAGATCAATTTCTCCTGGACTGCCAACAGTTCTGACACCCCTCCCAATTAAGCTGATTCACTGCTCAAGTAGTAACATAAATTTACATTAGCCAGAGTTGCAGCTTAAGCTTTAAACAGACCTTCTAACAGATTGCAAGTGGACGGTTACTGGTACCAAGGAGAAGCCACACATGAAATTTTTAGTAGAGTAAAAAATGTCTGGGTATCATTGATGTCAGCTAATGAGAAAAACATTCAGAAAAATAGCATAAAGTCTATAAACTAATTTCGCAGCTTAAAGAAAAGATTTGAGACTGAGAAAAGTAACCACTTTTATAAAAATAAATAATATAACAACAAAATTGATAACATGTCAGCTTTGTATTTTTCAAATCTTGTTTGAAAAAACAGAGTGGCATTAGACAGTACATATTTAAACTTCTGTGAGATAAGCAAAGAAGTGCTTGGAAGAAAATACAAAGCCTGAAATACTTTTATTTTCACGGATAAAAGAATAAAAATAGTAAAATTAGCATTCAATGCAAGAAGGCTAAGAAAACTACTAGGAGAAATGAATTCACAAAGACAAAAAATAAAATTTTCAGAACCTAAAATCAATGAAAACAGAAAAAATTTAAAAATTAACCCCAAAATGGGTTCTTGGAAAAGATTAGTAAAATTAATTTAAAAATAGTTATTTAAAAAATAACTATTAAACATCATATTGAAAAGTGGGAAGAATATCTGTAAAATGTGAGTCTGTAATATAAAATGCTGCAATATATTTTGGAAATATATATTTATATGTATATACTTAACACATAAACACACACAGAGACAGAGAGAATGTGTGTGTGTGTGTGTATGTGTGTTGGTTTTAAACTATAAACTAAAGCTGTTTAGGTACTATAATTGAGATATGTTTCGTTCAAGGAGTGGTTAATTATGATGTAATCAAGGATTATAATTCAGAAGTAGTTATCATAAATACTTCAACTTCCTTTAACTCTAAGTCACCATTATAGGACTTTTAAAAAATTAGCTACATGAATGCTACAATTATTTTTTCAAATTGATTAAATTGTGGTAAATCAAATATATGGAGTTGCTAGAAATATAATATAAATACAGTATAGTATTAAATAAATTGTGCATGAGTAATGAACACTGTAGTCTGCACTTTGAAATTGAAACTGAGCTTGGTTTTGAGTCCCGCAACTATACTGGAACACTCTAGGTTTCTGATATCTAGATAACTGTAAGTTTAGTTGAATCCTGGATTACTGCTATATGTCTCTACGGAACAATTTAGTCTCTAACACCCATTTGTCCCCTTTTTCTAACTTTTGGAACCTACAGAAACCAAATGAGAGACTTTCACATGAACAAAATAGTTCAGGTAAATTTGCAACATGCATACACAAAATGTTAGAATAATAAAGAAGACATTATCATATCTTTTGTAAGTTATGAACAGTTTATAAGACAACTACATGTAGACTCAAATCATTGAAATAAGAAAATCCTCGATGAACTAAACAATCTTCTAGGAAGAAGTTCTCAAAGACTAATGAACATAAAACTAAAATTTAAATATGGTCTTAGATTTAAAAGAATCAAACTGCTTCCCAAAACAAGGCTTAAGATTATTTACAAATACAAAAATATTTAGCACTCAATTAGATAAAGTTTACAATGTCTGATGTCTAATAAAACAGTATGAAGTATGGGATGAAACAGGAAAATATGATCTATAATGAAAAGAAATGAATTAGTTGAAAACCACTCAGAACTGACACAGATGTTAGAATGGGCAGGCACAGGCATTACAACAATTAGTGTGACTGTATTCCATATGGTGAAGAATAGTTTAGTAGCTTCTTAAAAACTTAAAATTATACCTACCATATGATCCAGATATTCTACATCCAAGAAAATTAGAAGCATATGTTTATACAAAATATTTGTAAGTAAATGTTCATAGCAGTTTTATTTTTAATACCTGAAACCTGGCCAAGCACAGTGGCTCATCCCTATAATCCCAGCATTTTAAGAAGGTGGAAGTGAGCGGATCACTTACTTCAGCCTAGGAGTTTGAGACCAGCTTGAGCAACCTGGAAAAACCCTGTCTCTACAAAAAATACAAAAACTGTAATAGCTGGGTGTGGTGGCATGTGCCTGTATTCCCATCGCCTGGGGAGGCTGACGTGGGATAATCACCTTAGCCTGGAAGGTTGAGGCTTCAGTGAGCTGTGATCATGCCACTGCAATACAACACGGTGTCAGAGTGAGACTCTGTCTCAAAAATAGTATTATTAATAATAATAATACCTACAACCTGAAAACATTTCAAATATTCAGTCACAAGCTATGCGATAAACAAATCATGGTATATCCATATAATGGGATGATACTCTGCAATATAAAGAAATGAGGTAGTGACAGATAAGAAGAATGAATCTCAACATAATTATGCTATGTGAAAGAAGATAGAGTACATGTTGAAAAATAATTTATTTCTATGAAAGTCTAGAAAAAGCAAACAAATCTATAGTGACAGAAAGGAGAACAATTGTCTTCTGAGAACTGGTGGTAGGATAGAGGGTTTACACAAACACACAATGATATTTTGAAGGGTGATGGGCATATTCATTACCTTTACTGTGATTATTTTCTTATATGCATATATACACAGAGAAATTTTTCTCTGTATATACACACATATATGCTTATACATACAGACAGACATATATGTATAATCTACATATATGTGTGTACTGCCAACATTTATCAAACATTAATATGTATAATAGACAAAATGTGAAAACAAGCCAATGTCAATCCACAAGCTAATGGATAAACACTACTATTTATTTTACGTCAATTTATACTTCAATAAATCTGTATTAAAATGCCAAGAAAATGTAGTTTTTACTAGCCAGAAATTAAAAATTACCAAGTTATAGAAAATATCTGTACTATTTTAACTGTGTGTCATCATAGAAAACTAAAAAATTTCTTTCATATATTTCTACCAAACATGATTTTAAATTTTTAAATAGTACAAAAATGTAGTGTAATTTCATATTAAGAAATTTTAAATAACATTTTGAACAGACTCCAGAATTAACCTCAATAAACTAGAGGAATAATTATTATTGTTTTCTTCCACACTATTTTATAATTCTATTTTAAATATGAAAAATTAATTAAAAGTAAAATAATTCACACAAGAAAACAAAAGTATTTCTATTTTATAATAACAGTCTCTGCAAAACTCCTAATACTTAGAAAGACCATAAGAAAGTATACAATTATTACAAGATCTGATTAAAATGTTGAAATACAAAAAAGTAGTTTCTCATAGTTCTTCCACAATCATTTATAAAATAAAAGAAATAAAAATTGTACTAAAGAATACAAAATATTCAGAAGTATAGTTAACATGCAATAAATGTCCTATGTGAAGAAAATATTAAAACTTTACTGAGCGCTATAAGAAGGCATAACAATGTTTAAGACATTTCTTATTTTTTGATAGGATAATTTAGCCTTGTAAAGATGTCAGTTGTTCCTAAAAGCTTGGGAATATTGTCTTAGTTTCATGTTGCTGTAATAGAAAACTGGAGACTAGATAATTTACAAGAAAAGAGGTTTATTTAGCTCACAGTTCTTCAGGCTAGGAAGTATAAGAAGCAAGGCACTGGTGTCTGGTTAGCTTCTGCTGAGGACCACGTGCTAGGTAAAAACATGGTAGAGAAAGTCAAAGGAGAAGTAAACAGGTGAGAAGAGAGAAAACCTGAGGGGAGCCCTGGCTTTATCACAACCTATTTTGGAGGAAACTAACCCATTCTTGTGAGAATTAATCTAGTCTCACCAGATTGAGGACACACTACCACAAGAAAGGCACCAAGCCATTCATGAGGGATTCACCCACATGACCCAACACCACCCGTTAGGCCCCACCTCTCAACACCTTCACACTGGGAATTACATTTCAATATGAGTTTTGGTGGAGACAGTTGTATCTGGACTATAGCAAATAACTATATTTAAACGTATGGTCTTTGTCCCTGTAGCTCAGTTTTCCAAACACTGTTTTCTGAACTTTAATATCGCTGTGTTAATTGGGAAATAATGACTGATTTTACAGTATAAGTTTTCTATTGCCATTAACTTATTATTATTATTATTATTATTATTATTTTGCTGAAGATGAAAAGGAAAGAGGGATAATGTAAATTTCTGTTTAGGAATATATTCCATTATAGGGGTACTCACAGACATACAGAAATACCTACCTTTTCAAAGAACTCCTGTGCAAAAATAACCTATGTTAATTTGTCCCATTTCTTATAGGATATTTCATAAAGTTCTAGGAAAGTCATTGTGTTAAATTTCTGTTTCAAGAGTCCAGGTCCTTAGTGGCTTCATGGTATGAGTCCTATAACTTATACTGCAAACTCCCTGGAATATTGAATGCTAGGAGTGGTTTTTGTTTTTCACTATCAGCTCTTGGCAGCAAAGTCAACCCTAGCATTGTATTTCCAGTTCATCTGTATCTCTGTGTTATATCATACCTTTGGTCTTCCAGCCAAATTCTTTAGTAGGAGTTACTAGATAGCATAGCATATTGAACATTACAGCATAAAACGCTTTAAACCCTATTCCCTAGCATTTTTTAGGCTAGTACATCTGGGTAAGAGTACTCAGCATTAAATAACTACAGCTCAATCTAGCTTCCTGCTGTTTTGAATCCCCCTTTATATTCATAATTATTGCTTCCAGTGTTGTTGAGTTTTTTCCTATGGTTCTGTTATGAAGAGTTCATTGTTTTTCTCCAAAAATATCAGGATTTCAAATGGAAAAAAAATTGGTACAAATTCTTATTCTGCATAAGTCTTTCCACAATGTTCAGGGACATATGAAATCATGTCCTTTAGCTATCCGTGGGTCTATCTTGACAAATCACAAAAAAGGGTTAAATCATAAATTAGCAGATCTTGGTTATAAAAATATTGAGAAAATATTATGTACTTAGTACAGTTCTGCCACTGGGGAATCATTTGAAATTTTTAATTTAACAATTATTTATTGAGTACCTACTCTTTCTCTCTCTCTCTCTTTCTCTCTCTCTCTCTATATATATATGTATACACACACACACACACACACTTTTGGTTATGTGCTTCAGAGGACATGAAGGTATGAAGGTGAATCAGAAACACTCTTTTGCTCAAGCTGCTAGTATTTATCTTGGCATTAAGCAAATGAACACATTTTTACAATACAAAGTGTATTTGTATAAGAAGAACAATAAAAATGCTTTGTGGGGTTTGATGATTCTAAAGAGGAACAATTAACTGCCTGAAAAAAAAAAAAAAGAATGCACCATGAAGTCAATACTGAATAGGAGACATTTGAAATGAAAGACAAGTTGAATTCTACCATCTCTTTACATTTGTATTGAGAGAGTAAAATATAGTTGTTCTGAACTCTGCATTCTTAGATTGAATTATTATTCCATCTGAACAAGCAATATAACCTGTGTAAGGCTTCAAATACAGTATATATGATAGTGATAATAGCATGTTAGCACAGTGATGCTCTTAAGTTTAAATGAGAAAATATTTATAAAGCACGTAGCACTGTCCCGGGTATATAGTTCAATCAAAGTTAGCTATTATTAATATTGCTATGATGGTAATTGTCATTATTACATCTACTGGTGGAAAAGACATAAGAACAGTGAAACAAATTGAGCAAAAACCTGGAAGCCACAAAGCATGAACTTTTCTGAGAAATGGTTAAATTTGATTTGATCATAAGGTTCATTTGGAAATGAGTGACAGAGTAGCAATACTGGCAAAAATAGATTAAGGATCTATGGAGGGACTTAAGTGCCAGATTAATAAATATATAATTAATTTGGCATACAACAATGAGTTACAGATGTTAATTGAGCATGGCAGTGGCATAATTGGGCCTATTCTTTAAGACAACTAGCCATAGACCTCAGTAGAAAAAAAAAAAAAGAGAGAGTCAGGAAGGCCAGTTTGAAGACTATTGAAGTTGTTATTGCAAAGTGAATAATATGTTTTACAAGAATAATAGCTATAATAATAGAAAGAAGTATTCTAGGAGGATTAGTGAAGAAGTAACTGAATTTTTTTGCTCCGGGTAAAAGTAGAATATGAGGAGGCATAGTTGACCAAGACCAATCTCTACAACTAGAAGTTGAGTTGGGATTATAAATAAATACAGGGAAGTAAGGTTAGAAGTGAGTTTGCTCCATGGAAAATCTGGTGCTTTTTTGTTTAGCACATAATAAGCCTAATGAGCCAATGAAACATACAGTTTAAGGACAAGAAGTTAAAGACCGCGCTGGACCTGGAGAGAGAGCTCAGGGCTGTAAACAGATATTTTGGAGATACTTACAATGAATGTAAGTTTAAGACATTGAAGAAATTAAGCCCGAAAGATGAGAGGTTTGAGAAAGAAAATAAGGGGTTGGAGGAGACTCCTAGTTTAATTCTTCATGTCTTCTGACCAGTTCCAATGCAACTGGGTCATGTAGGAAGAACAATCTAAATTGTGGGCTTCTACAGTGAATTACTCCAAATCTTAGCACACACAGGTTATACATGTCTGTAGGACACTATGTGCTTGTTCATTCGTAGTTCAAAATTACTTATCATCCACTATGCAGAAGGGTAGAGGTAGTAACCAAGGTAAGCAGCTGTGTGATCTGTTGTCTATACTGACTTGTACCTCAGTAATGAAGCAATCGGTTAGTGACTTACCTAGGAATTCTTCAATAGGCAGGTTCAGTATAAACCCTTTTCCCTCATGATTTTATTCTCAGTCAGCTACTACAACTCAGCTTAATTTCACCCTTAGATTATCCCTCAAGGCAAAACTATTCTGTTAAAGTCTTTCTAAATTTATTATTCTTTTTTTTTATTGTACTTTTCTTTTTGGAGTACCATTAGGATGAGTGTCTTTTTTTTTCCTCCCCAGTTGTACCTTTGATACTTTGGAAAACAATGATCTTGACTCATTCCACCTTTATGATCATATTCTTGCAAGCACTGAAGAATTCAATTAAACATTGAGAGTATCCCCTGAGTTCACTGAATTCAACATTTTTTTTGAAATTATGTTGAATTAATCTCCCTTGGCTGGGCGCGGTGGCTCAAGCCTGTAATTAAAGCACTTTGGGAGGCCGAGATGGGCAGATCACAAGGTCAGGAGATCGAGACCATCGTGGCTAACACAGTAAAACCACGTCTCTACTAAAAAAAACCAAAAAAAACAAAAACAAAAACAAAAAACTAGCTGGGCGTGGTGGCAGGCACCTGTAGTCCCAGCTACTCAGGAGGCTGACGCAGGAGAATGGCGTAAACCCGGGAGGCAGAGCTTGCAGTGAGCCCAGATCTGGCCACTGCACTCCAGCCTGGGCGACAGAGCGAGACTCTGTCTCAAAAAAAAAGAAAAAGAAAAAGAAATAATCTCCCTTGAACAATACATAATGCCCTCATCAATATTTTCTAATTAATACTAACGACAGAACCATAGGCAACTCCTCTTTTTCTTTCAACCACTGAAGAAGAAAAATAGCTTTTAAAAAACATAAAAAGAAAATTTTCACAACATGAGAAATTTCCTTTAAAAAGTTTTAAGGGAATGTCAAGTTGTCAAAACACAGAATAACTAGCAAGGAACAATTTGGTAATCTAAAGGTTTTGTTAACAACTGAGGGATACATTTCCAACCAATATTAACAAAGAAAGTTGTACTATAAGCTAGAGGAAAATGAGGTCAACACATATCATCAATTATTTCCAACAGTTAGGCATTTATGGAAGAAGATTGGAATTTTCATCTAAATAAAACTATCATATTAATGGTCTTAATATTATTGCCTTTGGTTTTCATATTGTGAAAAGAACAAGGAAAACAAGGGGAAAAAGGTAATAAGATGGTAAAATCCTGGCAAAATATTTAAAATAGTATTTATGATGCATTCATATTAGTCAATATTAATAATATTAGGTTCTCATTTGCTTTACCTTGCATTATTTGCCAAAAATGTTGAATCTAAAAATAAATGAATTGATATTTCTAGTTTTCATATCTTATTCAAGTTTTTGGATCTAATTTCCAATTAATAGTTTCAAATCCTATCTCCTCTCCACAGGGCAACAAAAGTGTTGATTCTTCAAAACGTCTCTTAAAATTGTTATTTACTGTCATTCTAATTGATGGAATAGTGTTCTTTTCTTTAATCCCTAGGGCCTGTAAAGAAAAACGTCACAGATTCCTAAGAGACCATTCTTAATAGCCTTCTTTCAAAAAGTCCATTTTATCACAGCTAATATTATTTATCCTAAAACTTTCAACATCTACCTTTGTCTGCAGGGCACTGTCTGTCACTCAGGAAACATGAATTACAGTGCTTAGCACCTGTTAACACTCCCTCGAGTTACAACACGCCCATTCTAGACTTTAAATGCCCCTTTGAATAGTTCATGACTATCAAATCCTAACCACAGAATATTCTTACTTCACTGTAATCCTCCAATTTTCTTGACACTTCTAATTCTTTCTACAGCTGACATTCATATTCATAGCATTCTACCTTATAGTTTATTAAATACCTTCATATGTATATCATATATTTTTATGTTTTACTATCTTCCTTATCCTGGTTCTTGAAGCTAGTCCATTCTATATACATATAATGAAAAAAATATAGTAACATAGTAATTACTTGTCTCTATCTATCTGTATTTAAATACTTCCATAGATATTATATCTTATTCTCATTTTGTAACTGAGAAGAAATCAGTTCAAGGAGGTTAATTAACTTGTCCGTATAAGGTAGCTAGTACATGGCAGAGGAAGTCCCCAATTTCTGTACCTAGGCCATTTCCTATACTTCAAGCTCACTATTTTCTTTCATTTCCAATTACTTTCTCCACATAAATATAAAAAGCCCAGCACTACAGAACAAAGTGCTGTATATAGATTAGCATTTGTATTTTCTATTTCTTCAAAGTGCTAAAGTGCTGTCATTAAATGAGAACTTGGGGTTTGACTTTGCTTTGGATAATACACCAGTTAAGAGATGCAAGCTTCAATCATACAGGATAATAGATAATCGGCTGAAGAGAGAAATTGATTTTAAAGTTGTAATTTACTTGAAGTGTTTGATGATCTCATAAAATACAGGCACAAAATTGAAGTTATTTAGTATTTCATGGCTCCCTTACAGCTTGAATTACTACTTCAGGGCCAAAGTCCTCACAAAAGAGCCACAGATTCCTGTATTACAGACTACATATTTATTGCAGTGTAAATATATTTCCTGGTACAGAAGCTTTTCCTTTACTCTCTTAATATCTCATTCATAATATTTCTCTCTCTCTGTCTCTCTTTCTGCACCTCAAAACATTACCCAATCCCATGTTGTTTGACTGTCTGGTCATGGTTTACATTTCTGTCAAAAAATGGTTTTGTTTAGGGAAGTGGAAATGACCCTGCGTGTGTTGTTAGCTATCAGCCACTTCCCTTTAACACCTTTCTATTTTGTATTATTATATGGGACTTTATAATTTACCTTTACCATTTACCATTATTAGGCATATTTAAGCAAAGACAGTAACATCCAGAAAGGGAATTAGAGAAAAGAGTCTTCTATGGCTTTTCTTTTCTTTTTTTTTCATTAAAAGAGAGTGAAGTAGTAGCATAAGAAGCTTGAAGGGTTGCTCTAGTGCAGTGATTCTCTATCTAGAAAGCATAATAGAGGTGCCTGGGGACCTGACCAGACAAATCAGAATCTCCGGAGGAAACAGATTTTTAAGCTCTCCAGGTTATTTCAATGTGCAATTAATGACAAGGACCACAGCTTTAGTGGAATCCCTTTATCTGAAATATGAGAACATTGGAAAGAACTACCCTTTCAATCATGTATGTGTGTGGAGATGTATAGGTAGGTATGCAGGTAGATAGATAGATAGGAAAAATAAAAATCAGATTAAAGTATGTATTGTATCTCTAAATTGGTCCAAATCTATAAAAGTAAAACAAATGTGATTAATTATCATTAACTCAATGCTTTACTTGGGGCTAATATGTTGCCTACATCTTCTATAGATATCTGGAAGTATGAATGACATAGATAATATGGATCTCATATATATATTTTTGACAACTAAATTTCTATACACCTTTTTTTCTATACATTCTTTTTAGTGATGTCTAAAGACCAATTTTAGAAAGAACCATTATTTAAATCAAGTTTGTAAAAGCATATATAGTAAATAAAAATAAGTGGGACTTTGTTTTGTTGCTGTCATAGTGGTGATGATGGTTTTTCAAGTGTTGTTAGGCTGTGCTTAAAAATAGAATTTTAAAATCACAAAGGCATTGAATTTAAATACTCATGACAATTTTAAGAAAATACTCCTATAATCTTTGTATATATATGAATACCAATTTAGTGAATAACTTAGCAGTATTTTGGTACTCAGCAAATAACTGCCTAAAAATTTACACTAACATTATATATTTGATCTTTAGGTAGCTGGCAAAGAGAGTAGGTCTATTTTATTTTCACTCATCTATAAAGAATCATCCGTAAATCTTTCCATTTGTGATGGAATTTCAAAGCCAAAAAATAAAGCAAAGAATGATTTTGCAAAACCTATTTTTAGAAATAATAAACATTCAGTAATCATAAAAATAAATATGCAGGGAGAATTAGAATAGGAAATAATTATCATTTACACTCCTATATTTAATAAGGATATAAAATCAATGTACAAAAATCAGTAACATTTCTATATACCAATAACATTCAATCTGAGAACCAAACCAAGAATTCAATCCCATTCACAATAATCACAAAAAAATGGAATACCTAGGAATACATTTAATCAAGGAGATGAAAGATCTCTAGAAGGAGAACTAGCAAACACTGATAAAATAAATCATAGATGACACAAATGAAAAAAACACCCCATGCTCATGGATTGGAAGAATCAATGTCATTAAAATGGCCATACTGCCCAAAGCAATATACAGATTCAACACAATTCTTATTAAATTATCAATTGTCATTTTTCACAGAATTAACAAAAATAATCCTAAAATTTATATGGAATAAGAAGAAAAGCTCAAATAGCCAAAGCAATCCTAAGCAAAAGAACAAAGCCAGAGGCATCACATTACATGATTTCAAACTATACTACAAGGCTATTGTAACCAAAATAGCATGGCACTGGTACAAAAATAGGCACAGATCAGTGGAATACAATACAGAACCCTGAAATAAAGACACCTACCCATAGTTAACTGTTCTTCAACAAAGTTGATAGGAACACAATAAGGAAAACATATCTTACCCAATAAATGGCACTGGGAAAATTGGATAGTCATATGCAGAACAATGAAACTGGACTCGTACCTTTTACATTATACAAAAATTAACTGAAGATGAATTAAAGACTTAAACATAAGACCTGAAACTACAAAAATACAAGAAGAAAACTTAGGAAAAACTTTTCTGGACATTGGCCGACGCAAGGAATTTATGGTTTAAATCTCAAAAGCAAATGCAACAAATGCAAAAATAAACAAATGGGATTTAATTACACTAAAAATCTTCTGCACAGATAAAGAAATAAAATAAACAGACAGCCTACAGAATGTGAGAAAATATTTGCCAACTCTGCATCCTACAAAGGACTAACATGCAGAATTTACAAGGAATTCAAACAAGTCAATAAGGAAAAATCAACCCCTTTAAAATCTGGCCAAAGGACATGAATAGACATTTCTCAAAAGAAGATACAAATGGCCAACAAACATATGAAAACATGCTCAACATCACTAATCATCAGAGAATTGCAAATTAAAACCACAATATGATATCATCTCACATCAATCAGAATGGCTATTATTAAAAAGTCAAAAAACAATAGACATTGTCAGGGATATGGAGAAAAGGAAATGCTTTATACACTGTTGGTGAGTATGTAATTTAGTTAAACCTCTATAAAAACTACTATGGAGATTTCTCAAATAACTGAAAATACAATCACCATTTTACCCAGCAATCCTACTATTGGATATCTACCAAAAGGAAAAGAAATCATTTTATCCAAAATACAACTGCACTTGTATGTTTGTTGTAGCACTACTCACAATAGCAAAATTGTGGAATCAACTTGCGTGATTCATCAACAAATAATTGGATAAAGAAAATGTGCTATATATACACCATGGACACAACACATCCATAAAAAGAAATGAAATAATGTCTTTTGCAGCAATATGGATGGAGCTGGAGGCCCTTAGCTCAAGTGAAATAACTCAGAAAAAGAAAATCAAATACTGCATGTTCTCACTTATAAGTGGGAAGTAAACAATAGGTAAAGATGGACATAAAAATGGAAATAATATACCCTGGGAACTCCAAAAGCAGGGAGGGTGGGAGACAGTTGAGGTTTGAAAAATTACCTATTGGGTACAATGTTTACTAATTGGGGTGATGGGTAACTCAAAGTCTAAACCTCACTATTATGCAATATAGTGCATATAACATGCACATAACACACTATATATGCACATAACGTACTATACATGCACATAATACACTCACATGTATACACCCTGAATCTATAAAAATTTTAAAAAGGCAAAAAGCCTTTTAAAAAGGCAAAAAGCAAAAAACATTGGAACCACAAAAGTAATTGTGAAGATACTTTTTAAAATTTGCTGGAGTTATTTTAATGGTAAACATATAATCAGTAGCAAATATGCACAATGTTTGATGTAAGTTAAACTATATGGTAAGTTATAGAATTATAGACATTGTCAGAATGTTGATTTATCAATGATTACACCTAGTAACAAAGTTAATACTCTTCACTGACAACTGTTGATAAGACAAATAAATAAATTCAGTCAGTCATTTGACATTTATCAGATAGTAGTTGCCCAAGAATTTCCAATTTCTAAACAAGAAAGTCTGCAAACTTGTCCTATAGCTATAACTGAAAAAGATCATTTTCAAACTGGTTGCTAACTTACTTATTTGAAAACAAATGAAACTCAGCCTAGAAACTACGTTTTAGAAAATGCAAAAAAGCCTGTAATCATTTTCAAGGTCAGGAGATCGGTTGCTAACACAATGAAATCCCGTCTCCACTAAAAATACAAAAAAAATTAGCCGGGCGTGGTGGCGGTGCCTTTGTCCCAAAACAAATGAAACTCAGGCGGAGCTTGCAGTGAGCCGAGATCGCGCCAAACTACGTTTTCAAAAAAAAATGCACACAGGATGCTAAAGCCATAGTGAGTCTAATGTGAGTATTGTTCCTCAAATCCCAGTTACTTCAGTTTTGCTGCTTTGGGTGCAGAATGGACTCAAATATACACACATGAAAGTCCACTTCCCCACATACACTGCATGAAGAAATGTGTAAATCATATAATAACAGGCCATTCAATTTTTTTTCTCTCTCTTTCTCCCTATGTCCCTCATTGTCTCTTTATCTCTCTGTTAGACCATAAACAACTCGTTTTACAGTGATGCTTATTTATTGGCCTTTTCTACACTAACCTTTTCTTCCTACATTATTCAAAGAATCTACGGTCTTCTGAACAAGACTGTTGTTTCAGAGATAGTACACGCATCCTTTGTTTAGCTTTGCATGTTAGCAGACTTCGTTAATTCACTTATCTTTAGAGACACATTTATATCAGAAAATTTAACCTGATGATTAAAAAATTGGTGAAATACGTGTAGACTTTTGTAATTGGATTTATAGTTTCATCTAAGAACTCACTAAAAATATTTTGAACTTCAGGAAGAGATTTTTAAATGGCTTTGGTAAGCCATTTAAAAGCCCTATTTTCCCAAACGAATTAGTGTTGGTGTGTGGATGAGGAACTTTGCCATTGCTCTCTGAGCATTACCCGATAAGAACTAATCAGATGACAGATGGAATCTGAAGCTTGTTCAGATGAATTTTTGAGGTGAGTTGGTTACACACAGTTTCGGTTTTACTAAGAAATTTATGCATAATAACCTATCCTAGGAGAAATCACAGTTAAACAATTTTGACCATTCATGACTATGTATCTATGAGTTGAAAATCTCAAGATACAGAGCATCATAACTATAGTACAGAATTGGATTTTTGCATTATAATTTCTAATTTTTAACTAGGTGACATCAAGCAATTATCAATTGTTTTGACTGTTTTCAGCCTCATGCTTTTCTTTAAAATTATTTACAGATAATATATCTTCGCAAACTAGGTCAAGACTTTCGTTTTATAATCAATCTCATTTTAATATGTCTTTAATTAAATGATGATTTGATATTCTATTTTAAATTTCATTATTTTACATTTAATTTGGCAAGTGATATGGGAATTTTTTTTTTAAGACTGTCACCCCGGCTGGAATGCAAAGGCACTATCTTGGCTCACTGCAACCTCCGCCTCCTGGGTTGAAGGGATTCTCCTGCCTCAGCCTCCCAATTAGCTGGGATTACAGGCATGCGCCAACACATCCTGCTAATTTTTTTGTATTTTTAGTGGAGACAGGGTTTCACCATGTTGGCTAGGCAGGTCTCAAACTCCCGACCTCAAAAAATCCTCCCATCTCGGTCTCCCAAAGTGCTGGGATTACAAGAGTGAGCCACCGAGCTCAACTGGGAATTTCTTTAAATGAAATGATATATAATTCTTAGTAATTTTTAACAAATTGAGGAACAAGTGGATTTAAATAAGTAACAGTAACACAGTGGTGTGTAGGTACACTACATAGTTAAGATGATATAAAAATGACTGAAGTTGTTAAATATTGCTTACATCAGTGCCAGTTATTCTCTATGCCACTTACTTCATATTGACTTACTCTCTTAAAATATCCCCTTCTCAAATATGAAAAATACTATTTGAGCAGAAAGATATCAGACTAGTAGAAGTACAGCAGATAGAATTAGCTATCTATCTGTTTATTTGATTGGCAGAGACTGTTTCGCCAATTCAGGGGAAAAAACCAGTAGGGAATAATAATTAAAAAAAAAACTTCTCACTTTCACTGAAGCCTGACTGAATTTATTCTGTTTCTCCACTGTCCCCACACCATTCCATGAAGTTCTATCTCCATAATAGTGTATTCTAATTTAATTTTTGAACTTCTAAATAAATATTGGCTAGCAAAATTTTGTAAATATTATTCTTCCAGAATAACAAAAAAGTGGCTGGAAGTGGTGGCTCATTCCTGTAATCCCAGCACTTTGGGAGGCTGAGGTAGGTGGATTGCTTGAGGTCAGGAGTTCGTGACCAGCCTGACATGGTGAAACCCCATCTCTACTAAAAATACAAAATTAGCCGAGCACGGCAGCACATGCCTGTAATCCTGGCTACTTGGGAGGCTGAGGCAGGAGAATGGCTTGAACTCAGGAAGCGGAGGTTGTAGTGAGTGAGCCGATATTGCACCATTGCACTCCAGCCTGGGTGACAAAAGCGAAACTCTTTCTCCAAACATAAATAAATAGGGCTGGATGTGGTGCCTCACGCCTGTAATCCCAGCACTTTGGGAGGCCGAGGTGGGCAGATCACAAGGTCAAGAGATCGAGACCATCCTGGCTAACACGGTGAAACCCCGTCTCTACTAAAAATACAAAAAATAAAAATAAAAATTAGCCGGGCGTAGTGGCGGGCACCTGTAGTCCCAGCTACTCTGGAGGCTGAGGCAGGAGAATGGTGCGAACCCGGGAGGTGGAGCTTTCAGTGAGCCGAGATCGTGCCACTGCACTCCAACCTGGGCGACAGAGCGAGACTTTGTCTTAAATAAATAAATAAATATAAATTCAATAAAATAATAAACAAGTGAAACTAATGTAATGAACATGTACCACTAAGTCTTCTGCCATATTTTCTTTACATTTTCCATCAGCTAATAAACTAACACAGATACAACTGTATTTAAAACATACTTTGTACCCCCATTTGTAACATAGTTTGAATTAATATTTATTCATTCCTCTCTCTCTAAAGGAAATCAATTTCTGTGTGTTTTAAGCATCTATATATCCATAATAATGTATTTATTCTTTAACATAGTATTGTTTTCTAACATTTACATAAATCTATCATACTATTCAGGCGTTTTGACCTTTTTATTCAAGAAATATGATGTTTTAGAATTAGATATGTAGAGAAATACAGTTTATAAGTTGTAAATGCTGTATTGATTCAATGAAGGAATATTCTATATTTTATTTATGTTTTCTTCAACTAATAGGCACTATGTTATTTCCCAATTTTCAGTATCATAAATAATTGTGAAGATACTTTGAAAAATTTTCTGGGGTTCTTTTAGTGGTAAACATAAATTGGTATTTCAACATCATAAGCATATTCCATGATTATTCTTGTGCACATATATTTTTATGTATATGTAAACATTTATCCAAGACAGATTCATAAAGGAAACAATGGATAGTGTTACGGTCTTTCTGCTCCTTAGATCAGCTTGGTCTAAGTTCTTGTCTCACCAGGAAGCATTAGGTGCACAGACACCACAGAGTGAGTACAGTAAAAATTTATTAAGCAAAAGGAAAGCTCTCAGCAAAGAAGGGACAGGGGTGGTTCCCCTATCCAAAGGCGGGAAAGTCTCCCATGTGACTGGTTCTGGGGCCTCTTATGGATTCCTAAGTGTGTTGATTGGTTTGTGAGTGTGCAAAAAAAGATTAAAGTGAAGACACCACTCAAAGGTAGGCACAATA
Source organism: Macaca thibetana thibetana (assembly GCF_024542745.1). Taxonomy (NCBI): domain Eukaryota; kingdom Metazoa; phylum Chordata; class Mammalia; order Primates; family Cercopithecidae; genus Macaca; species Macaca thibetana. Next base: position 28,620,647 of record NC_065590.1, read on the forward strand.
GTGTAGAAGACCAGTTAGGAAAGGGTAGGTATATGTAAAATCGGTGAAGGGTGGGGATCAATCAGAGGAAAGCATGTCAAACAGGAAGACAAGTTCTCAATCCATTCTGAGGATTTAACTTGTAGCTTGCATTTCAGGCTTTAAACTGTCTTCAGCTTGGAGGTGGAGTTTTACTGGGGACCTGCCCCTATTTGCCTAGGTATTTGGTTGTCTCCTGCCACTCTCAATAGGCAGTTAAATATTTCAATCTTAAAATTTAAAATGTACTGCCAAATTGTTATCAAAAATGAATGGGTCTTTATATCCTATTCTATAGTAAGAGAGCTCCACCTTTCCAAATCCTTAATACAAAGTGACAATGTCAATCTGCAATTTTGCTAATCTGATAGTTATGAATGTACTCATTTTATGCTTTCTTGATTCCTAGTCAAAAGCACTTTTCACATGCACATTGGCTACTTTAGTATCCTCCTCTGTTAGTTACCTGTTTATATCCTTTGTACATTTCTCCATGTAGGCTGTGGAATCTTTTTTAAATGAAATAAATTTTTGTAAATTCTGAGTATTTAATTTTGTTGGTTATATACATTGAAAATACATTTTCCCCAATGTGGCATTTTTCTAGTCTTACCTTATAGAGTATTTTCCATACCAATAATAAGTTTTAAACTTTAGTCTGATCAAGTTTTTTTTTCTTAATGGCGTGTACTTTGGTGTCATTGAGAAAGGCTTCAATCCCTAGAGGATATGAAAATATACTACTATGAATATTTATAAAAGTTTCAAATTTTTCATTTTACCAATAGTTTTATAATCTATGTGGATTTTTGGTATGCTATGAGGTGGCAGCATAATTTTTATTTTCATATGCAGATGCTATTATTGTATACAATTTATTGAACACTTGAATTAATCCCCACTGATTTGCCATGCCGTTTTCTTCTCTGTCACAATTGTCCTTAAATGTTTGGGTCAGTTTATTTTGTCCTCTATTATTTAGTATTGGTCTGTTAGCTTTTCACTCTGCCAACTCCACAGTATTTTTTTTTATATATAACTTCAATATGTCTATAACTTCAATAAGTCTTAGTAACTGTTAAGTAAAGGTCAAATTTTCTCATGTTTCTTCTTAAAATATAATCTTGGTTATTTCTACTTCTGTATTCTTCTCTATATCATTGTGATCAGCTTAATATTTTACATGTCTTTATCGATGCTGCTTGAAATTAATATATAAATTTGGAAAAAGCCAATGTGGTTATTTATGATATGCTGCATGTGACGTGATTTTGAGTATTCTCATCCATGCAAATGGCATTGTCTGTTGCCTTCTGCTAAACTTGAGATACAGAACTAAGTCTTGTATTTGTGGGTTAGAGATTCTGTATTACAATTATATTAGAGATACTTTAAATCCAGTCGCTGGATTGTCCTTTCAGTAGGTGCCTTGTCTTTCTTGGCTGCATGCTTGCATATGTTCACCCCAACTTCTCTTCTAAGCCCCTTTATATAATCCAAAAACACATGCTGTGTTTCTCAGCTTCTTTTAAGATGAATATACAGCTTCAAATTTTAAGCAATGAAGCTGATGTTGTTCCTCATCTTGAATTAACAATTTTTGTTGTTGTTTTTCTTTTCAGCAGCTACCTCTCATATTTACAAAATAAAAAGCAGCTGTCAATTAGCTTCAGTTCTAGGAATCCTTTTGTTTACAATCCATATTCTGTTCTTTCACATGTATATTTTGTTATTTAATGTAGATATATTTAATTCATTTTAGTTTAATATTTAACATATCATTATTCTCTATTTGGTTCTGAGAATTTCAAAATATTAACTCGCAATACTGTACTGACCGGAAATCTACTGCTAATAATCTTTAAAAGTTTGAGGGATGAGACATTTTATATTTGTTTGTTTTGTTTTCAGAGGAAGTTGGCAGAAGCTATATTGGGGCAGTCATTAACAAAATCAGTTGAATTAGATGACTGAGAAAATATTACTAAAAAGATAAATATAGTGAGTATAATGAATCTATTACCTACATTCTGATAAAAGCATTTAATGATAAAACTGTTTGCACATTTATTACAATATCAATGGTGATTGGAACTCATTAGAGATTGTTAAACTGCTATTCCTTAGAATAAAGAAGTTAATTAGTTTACTTGAAGTTCTTATTTACTATCAATTAAAATTTGGTAAAGATAAGTTGTGTTGCTCAATAGCTCACAATGACTTTTATTTTTAGTTGTAACAAAAATAGTCTGAAGGCTTTGCCTTGAGGAATTTAAATTGAATTAAAGCTAAATAGGAATTAAAGTTATATTTGGCAATAATGACTTCAGGGAAATATAGCCATAGCTATAATTTTTGACTTCAATGTGGATATATGAATAGATATATAACTGGAATACACACAGACATATGCACAAAAAATTTACAAAAACTATGACATTACAGTCCTCACTTATGTGTCTGGTCACATTTTAATTGCTGGTATTTATAACTCCCTCTTTCCACTACTCATTCTGTATTCCCTTTGTCTTCAGCAAGCGCCTGAGCTGGTCTTGCTTCTTCACCTGGTATGGTGACCCAAATCTTCATTCTAGAAGGGGCTGGACCATGAGTTGTCCTGCCTGAATTGAGTTGTTGTAGTTTTCCATTGACCTTAATTGCAGGGCACGGTAATACTGAGAGACACTCTAAGGAATCTCCTATATTTAAGACATATTTTTCCTTACCTCTAAGTTATAGTAGTAGTCCAATTTCTCTTTGTTCATCAAGATCAATTATCTCCAACAGCATTGTAATTCCTTCTTTGCCTATTGATTCAGAAGTATGAGGAACCCAAAGTGGCCTGCTGGAAGTCTTACTTTCCAGGTCTATGAAATCACTGTTGTGTCTCCTGGTAGAACTATTCCTCCTTCTGAAAGTAAGACCAACAGGCCCCCAGAGCATAAGAGCACAAGAACAAGAAGTTAAAAATTTGCTAGTGTGTCCAATTTCACCCCGTAATTCCTAGGCCCATAAATTCTGCCTATTAGAGGAACAGTGCCAAATAATGTTAATTTGGAGTATATAAACCCCTCTGGAAGACCTTGCCCTAATCCTGCAAGGTACTGCCACCTAGCTGGTGCTGTAACTGAATCTTCTAAAGGCCTTTCCACTGTTCTAGCAAGCCAGATGCTTTAGGGTTGCAGGAAACATGGTAGGACAAGTGAATTCCACGAATGCCCCCATGTACCCACTGCCACACTTCTTGGGCTAAATTGAATTCCTTGACCAGAAGCAATGCTACATGGAACAAAATGACTGTGGATAGGCTTACCGTATTCTGTAGGTCCACGGGTGGTTGTTTTGGAAGAAGCATTGCATGCAGGGAAGGCAAATTCTTCTCCAGAGTAAGTGTCTATTCTAATAAAGGCGACACACTTGCCTTTCCATGTTGGAAATAGTTCAGTGTAATCGACTTGCCACTAGGTAGTTGGAATGCTGCCGTATCAGGGGGTCAGTGTTGATCCTGCTGCTGACAGATTGGGGCACTCAGCAGTGCTGTAGGCAGGCTGATTTTGGTGTGTGGAAGTTCATGTTTCTGAGCCCATGCATAATTTTCATTCTTACTACCATGGCTACTTTTTCATGAAATTTGAAAAATACATTAAAGTGCTGCATTTTCCTTGGATTCATGGCATTAACTTTTCTACTGCCAGAATAAATAGAACCTTCACTAACGTGCTAAGGTTTTTTGTTAAAAATACATTTAATTTCTACATTTTTTCCTTCAAGTTTTGCAATTGAAAATTCACCCAATCTGCATACATCTATGTCATCACAATAGCACAAAATTGTTCACAATGCTTATATTTTTATCATATTTATATATCTATTGATATATCATTAGATATATAATCATATATAATTTCTTAGGATAGAGAGAACTGTTTGGCAAAGTGAATAAACATTTTAGCTAGTTAGTTATATATTTCCAGAATGTTTTTCAAATGTTTTTGATGAGTGGACAGCTACACCTTTTTCAAATGGGAGAAATTGGCCAAAACAAAGGAATTATAGGCCCTGTACAATTCTAAAATCCAATGAGCCAGTCAAATCTTAAAGGTCCAAAACAACCTCCTTTGATTTCATGTCTCACATCCAGGTAACACTGATGCATGAGATGGGTTCCCATGGTCTTGGCAGCTCCACCCCAGTAGCTTTTCAGGGTACAGTTCCTCTTTTGGCTGCTTCCACAGGCTGGCATTGTCTGTGGCTTTTCCAGATGCATGGTGCAAACTGTCAGTGGATCTACCATTCTGGGATCTGGAGGCCTGTGGCCCTATTCTCACAGCTCCACTAGGGAGTGCCCAATGGGGACTCTGTGTCAGGGCTTCCACCCAACATTTCCTTTCTGCATTGCCCTAGCAGAGGTTCTCCATGAAAGCTCTGCCCCATTCAGCACACCTCTGCCTGCACACCCAGGCATTTCCATACATCATCTGAAATCTAAGTGGAGGCTCACAAACCTGAATTTTTGACTTCTATGTACCCGTAGGGCTAACAGCATGTGGAGGCTGCCAAGGCTTAGGGCTTACATCCTCTGAAGCCACAGCCTGAGATGTACCTTGACCTCTTTTAGCCATGACTGGGACACAAGGCACCAAGCCCCAGGACTGCAGAAAGAAGCAAGGGCCTGCACCTGGCCCAGGAATTTAATATTTCCTCCCAGGCCTCTCGGCCTGTGATGGGAGTAGCTGCCATGAAGACCTCTGACGAGCCCTGGAGACAATTTCCCCATTGTCTTTATGATTAACATTTGTCTCCTCGTTACTTAAGCATATTTCTGCAGCTGGCTTGAATTTCTCCCCAGAAAATGGGCTTTTCTTTTCTATTGCATTGTCAGGCTGCAATTTTCCAAACTCTCATGCTCTATTTCCTCTTGAATGCTTTGTCACTTAGACATTTCTTCTGCTAGATACCCTAAATCATCTCTCTCAAGTTCAAAGTTCCACAGATCTGTAGGGCAGGGGCAAAATGCCCCCAGTCTCTGTTGAACACAGCAAGAGTGACTTTTACTCCAGTTCCCAACGAGTTCCTCATTTCCATTCGAGACCACCTCAGCTTGGACTTCACTGCCATATCACTATCAGTATTTTGGTCAAAGTCATTAAACAAGTCTCTAGAACCCAGTCTTGATACAAATTTACTGTGTTGGTTCATTCTTATGCTACTAATAAAGATATATACAAGACTGGATAATTTATAAAGGAAAGAAGTTTAATTGACTCACAGTTCCACATGCCTGGGGAGGCCTCAGAATCATGGTGGAAAGGAAAGCAAGACATGTCTTATGTGGCAGCAGGCAAGAGAGATTGTGCAGGGGAACTCCCACTTATGAAACCATCAGATGTCGTGAGACTTATACATTACCATGAGAACAGTATGGGGGAGACCACCACCATGATTCAATTACATTCACCTGGCTCCGCCCTTGACGTGTAGGTAATTGAATCATTACAATTCAAGGTGAGATTTGTGTGGGAACACAGCCAAATCCTATCAGAGAGGTTCTAATGTTTAAATAATACATTAATCCTATTTACAAGGATAAAGTTTTAAGTCATGGCAACAGATATGAAGATAATTATTTATACAAGCACATATAAATGGAGTGGGGACTGTGGACATTTGTGGAGTTTCTAAGTTTATCCTATTTTGTCTAGAAACTAAAACATAGTTGAAAGTAAGAATTAAGAAGTATTTGTCAGATATTTGAGGAGAAAGAAGAAAGTAGAGAATACTTGTCATGACAGAATGTTTGGACTAAGGAAATATAATATGAGTGCTGGCAAGTGCTATGCAAACTATTTCTGTGCGCACTCATGGTCAAATCTCTCTTTATTGAGTATAAAGAAGATTACTCTTCCAAGCATCTTTGCAGTTACTTGGCTCAGTGTGATGTGTTCTGCCCATTGACTCTGAGTAGAAAAGGCATGTGTAATTTCTCATCTGAAGTCAATGGAAGCCACCTTTCAAAATGGTGCCATCAAAGAGTGGGCTAAGTCTGCATGCTCAATTGTAGGTTGGATGTGAGATACCTTGGTAACGTGACAAACCTATAGCAGAGTTGCGTGGGTGGAAAATAAATATATGTATGTTAAGTGGCTGTTTTAAAATAAACTTATGTATGTTAAATGTCTTTGTTTTGTTACTATAATGTATACAAATGTAACCTGAAATAATCGAGCGCTAAAAAGCCACTCTAGCACTAGTGGTTGTGACTTTAAAAGTGAGTTTCTTTCTCTTTCTTTCTTTCTTTCTTGCTTGCTTGCTTGCTTGCTTGCTTGCTTTCTGTGCTTTCTTGCTTTCTTCTTTTTCATTCTCTCTCTTTCTTTTCTTTCTTTCTTTTTTTTTTTTTTTTTTTTTTTTTTTTTAATAGAGACAGGGTCTCACTCTGTCACCCAGGCTGGAGTGCAGTGCAGTGGCAAAACATCCTGTGCTCAAGCCATCCTCCTGCCTCAGCCTCCTTAGTAGCTGGGACTACCAGTGCAGCACCATGCCTAGCCATTTTTCTTTTCCTTTAATTTTTTATAGAGACACAATCTCTTGCTATGTTGTCCAGGCTGGTTTCAAACTCTTGGCCTCAAGCAATTCTTCTTTTGCTTTGGCCTCTTAAAGTGCAAACTGTTGAAATTACAGGTGTAAGCCACCATCCCCAACCTAAAAGTCATTTCTTTAAACAAATACGGTAGCAGGGGTCCAGGTAGAAGGCAGGCAGAATATTGGCTTCTCCCAAGGAAGTATAAAAAAACAAGAAAGGGGCACAAAAGTTGAATGAGTATACAATGAGCTATTAGATTACTAGAGCAATGAATTAATACTGGGTTGGGTGAAAAAGAAGAAAAGTAAAATTCAGGAAAAAGTTGTAGGAGTAATAATTTGTGGTTTCTGAGAAGCTCAGAGAATTGTTGGTTTTGAGGTAATAGGATGAATATGGAAAGACGGAGTGATATGGAGAGATGGAGTTGTTGTAAAGAAAATGGAGCACTTGCAGTTGCAATTTTTGTGTGTAGGAATATGAGCAAATCTATGGAATGCCATCAGAGTAAGGGGATAATACGGAGTAGGGCACTTTGACAGAGAAGGAGATTGAAATAACCAAGAATTTTGTGAAAATAAATGACCATGTAGTCGGTACATAATGAACCACATCTACTTGAAGATGCGTGTCTTTTCTCAAAATTAGTGCAATTTTCTGCTATTTGTTTTACAATTTTCTCTCACCTGAAATAATTCTATGTAAAAGTTTCTTCTGATTTTCTTTTTAATTTTGTTTACATTTGCTATTATATTGCAATCATTATATTAGAACCATTTATCTGTTTTTCCTAAGTTCAGGAAAAATGTCTCAAGGTACCCTTTCTACTATACTGGTTACTATTCCCATTGCATAAAATATCTGGCACTGGTATATTTTAAATAAATATTCTATTTTCTTATCAAAATATAAGATATGTAAGAATTACAGAAAAAGCAAATATATCCTGCAAAGAACCAATATCCCTTAATTCTCTGGAAAATTTCTGTCACATAAAGATGTACCTTATGCTTTCTAATGACTACTGATCTCTAAGTTAATACCCAACATTTTAAAACAGCTTCCTCTGAGATTTCTTCTTATGTTTACCTTTGAAATATGAAGCCTGCCTTCCCCCACTTCAAACTCACGTACTACTGGAGACAGGATTAAGTGCTTTGCATTTTATTCCCATTCATTGCCAAAATAATTATATATTACATATATAGGATAAAATATTTAATATATAATTATGTTATATATTAATTACATAGTATGTGCTATCAATATGTTAGATTACGTTAATTATAATAATATATTACATATTAGAAGTCACATATTAAATCATTAAGAAAATCATGGGCTAATATGTAACATAATTACATGGTCATACATGAGAAATAAAACATAAGAAAAAGATTAATAAAGATAGTTGGAAATAGCATGATTAATGAGAAAAAGTTAGCAGATTCTGGAAATTCTAATATTTGAAGTATGTAAAAAACAAAGAACAATTTACTTATGCAATAGTATGATAAACTTGAATTTAAGGGAAATTTTTTAAAAATAGGATTATAATTGAATTTAAAAAGTGTATGAATTTTAAGTTTATGTTGTATTTATTTGTAAAAATTGAAATTGCGTAAATATCAACATAGATTTGACATGTTAAAGTGAATTAATTATACAAATAAAATACTAGGTAATCAGGTAATCAACATCTCAAACGTAAAGTTTTTAAAATTGAAATTTATTTTAAAAAATTATTTTGAATATTAATATAGTTTTAAGAGATAAAGAGGGGAGAATCTGATATCAGTACCATTTTTTTAAGAAAAATGGATAGAAATCTAATTGAAGTAGCATTTCTTAAGTCAGGAAGAGTGGAGAGATATCAGCTTAGAATATAGGGGTTTATAAACTTTATAAATGTTGTGAGAAGTACCTTGTTACAAGTTAAGAGACTTCAACCTTTATGTAAATACATAAACATATGCATATATAACTCCACTTATCCTTCAACAAGGCATGAAAATCCCACATTTAGAAAAGTGTACTCTTCCTTATTGATCATAATATCACAAGTGTGAAACAAAATATTTCCTTTGAAAAATTTTAAAAGAGGGAGAAAGAATTGCTTTTTAAACATGAGGTAATACTCTTGTCATACACAATATTATTTATAAATCTACATATTTAAGTGGAAAAAACCTAAATTTGGCTGCGGAGATGTGTCTTAGGATGAGTAAAAATCAGAATTTTATATTTACTAAATTGCTTTTAAATGATTATAAACTACAACAACGTATATTTGTCTTATTTCATTTCTATGATGTAATTTTCCTTTATTTTATAAATAAATTTATCCTTTGTTAAAGAATTTATCTGATTTAATTTTTTTTTCCTCCTGCAGGAATATAATTCTCTGTCATTTGCTTTATTTATTTATTTATTTAGAGACAGTCTTGCTCTGTTGCCCAGGCTGGAGTGCTGTGGCAGGATCTTGGCTCACTGCAACCTCCAACCACCCAGGTTCAAGCGACTTTCCTGTCTCAGCCTCCTGAGGAGCCGGGATTACAGGCATGCGCCACCATACCTGGCTAATTTTTGTATTTTTAGTAGAGACAGGGTTTTACTATGTTGTCCAGACTGGTCTCAAATTCCTAACCTCAAGCTATCTGCCCACCTTGGCTTCCCAAAGTGCTGAGATTACAGACGTGAGCCACCGCCCCTGGCCTGTCATTTGCTTTTATAATAAAGTATATACACAGTATTTGCAAAGACAGTTACATCTGAATAAAATATATTTATAAATTCTTACAATATTTTCTCAAAAACCGCTTAACCACCTTTTAAACTTCAAATATTCTGTGACATTCTGAGAATAGAAGATAAAACTAAAAATGTTATAGGAACAAAGCTAATAGAGAACTGTTTAACTGGGAGATGGTGGGGAAAAGAAATAAAGGTGTTGACATAGATGTAGCCATAATCTAAAACACATCTCATTTAAATTTAAAGATTAAATTTGTTCCACTCGGGTAAAATGTAGCCTCAAATATTAATTTTGGGTTTGTTATCACAAAGTACATAATGCTATAGACTGTGTAACAATTAGAGAAAGAGGAGAGAAACATAAAGGGCGGCTCAACAGTAACAGTGACAGGTTTATTTTGAATAAACCTGAGAGGGGCAGCTGACGAGTTAGGTCAGAGCTATACTCTCTTATAGACTAAGAGTTTTTAAGGATTCAGGGTGGGAGAGTTTATCAGAGGCTTGGACTGATTCTGTGCCTCTTTGTTGTGCTTATCTGGGAGGGAGAATTGTGTGTCTGTTCCCATACATCTTTCTGCAGCTGCAGGCATACCCGCTGCGGAGTCTGCTTTTAGCCTCCCTCTCTCAGTGCGCCTGAAAGGAAAGGAATGTGCTTATTAAGCCCCACTGTTTTACTGGGGCCCATTGTATGAAAGTGAAGTTTGGCAGTTACTCGAGAATTTTCTCCCACCTCCCTCTGTGCCCGAGCTGTCTTATCTGTGTTTTATGGTCTGCTCTTTCTGGCTGCTTGTAGTTCCAAGAGAAATGATATACTTGAAATGCATGAGGCTAGAAAAGGAGCTGGAATTTAAAGTGGTGGTGTTTGTGTGAGATGATGGTGCTCCTGCTCTATCAGACTGAAATTTACATTACATACCATTTGATAATTTCAAAGAAGAGAGTACTAAGCTATATACTGAAATATGTGTTTCTGTTTCTCTTTGGGCTCTTTGGTCTGCCTTTGTTTCTTTTTTATTTATGCATTTGCATAAAAGATTAATATGTGATTTTTAATTTTAGAGAAATGTACTATTTCTAAAATTTAAATACATTTTGACACACTAGGACTTGATGGTTTCATTCAAGATTATGTTTTTGGAGAGAGCCACATTGATACATGTAGCTTGAATTTATTCATTGTAGCTGCTATATGGTATTCCATTGAAAAGGGAAACATATATTTATTATTCTAAAGGGGACTGGTTTTAATTTGTTTGTTTTTTCAGTTGTTGGAAAAATGTGTTGTAATGAACATCTTCAATATCTTTCCTTAGATGTAGCTGTGTGTCCAAGAATTATTCCAGGTGGGCACTGACAATTAGAATTTCCTTGTGATCTGGGCATGCACTTCTATATGTATAAAACAGTTTTTCTGCCAGCCCTCAGGTCACAATTTTCAGTACAGATTAATGCTGTACCAGTTTGTTGGGGATAATAACATTCCTTTGCTTTGTTGGCTGAGGAAGGCAGAACTAAGTCTATTTCTCTTCGCTGGAAGGGTTGTAGTAATTTAGGAAGCTCTGATTTCAGATTAATCTTATCAGCATACTCCAGAAAGGAGGCATTTGCTTAGTTTTCTTTCTTTCTGACAACTATCACATCTCTGTCAAATATCTAAATCCTGTAATATCACTTTTTGCAACTCTGCTTTATCACAATCCATGGGATATTTTGAAAATCCATGATAAATATACTTGTGAATTCTATTAAGGAACATGAGAATTGCCTCTAGATGGCCTGTACTAGACTGTAGTCTAGGGTGTATAGTTGGTCAAAAATGCAATGAGTACAATAAAACACATCATAAATTATTCTTTCATAAATTATTCGAAATAGGCACAGGTCTTGCTTAACAGGATAAATGGGTCTGACCTCTGTTGTCTTCATTTATCCACAATTGTTGCTTCATTTCCATCTGTAATTCAGTCACTATTTCCTTTCTCAAGGAAATCTTGAGATAATGATCTTGGTTTTATATTTTGTTTTCACATTACCCTCAAGCATACTGAAAACATTCTACTATATCACTATGATACAAATAGTGAAGTTGACTAGATTTCACCAAATCAATTTTTAAAATAAAAAAAAATACAGATGTTTTGCTGTTCCTGCTCCATTTAGCAGTTTTACCACGTTTCTGAATTCTTCCTCAGATTAGGAATATATTTAACTCTGCTCTTGTATTATAAAAACTAACTGTGGTATCTGTCACTGTTAAATGCATGATAGGACAGTGTCTTCCAGGCTCATCCACATTGTGGCAAATGGCAATATCTCATTCTTTTTTCAGGACTGAATAATATTTTATTGCATATATACATATACCATGATTTATGTATCCACTTATCCATTGACAGAGACTTCGTATCTTGGCTGTTGTGATTAATGCTACAATGAACATGGAAGGTCAGGTATCTTTATTAGGTGGTAATTTAATTTCCTTTGGATATATCCTCAGAAGATGGATTGCTAAGTCATATGATAGTTCTATGTTTATATCTTTATTTTTGTTTTATTTATTTTATTTTAAGTTCTGGGATACATGTGCAGGATGTGCAGGTTTGTTGCATAGGTAAGTGCGTGTTTACTTATATAACATCACCTAATACCTAGGTAGTAGGTATTATTCCTTAAGTATTAAGACCAGCATACATTAGCTATTTTTCTTGATGCTCCTCCTCCAGTTACACCCCAGCCATGACAGCCCCCAGAGCGTGTTGTTCCCTCCCTGTGCCCATGTATTCTCATTGTTCAGCCCCCACTTGTAAGTGAGAACATGTGGTGTTTGATTTTCTGTTCCTGCATTAACTTTTGCTGAGGATAATGACTTCCAGCTCCATCCATATCCCTGTAAAGGACATGATCTCATTCATTTTCGTGGGTGCATAGTATTCCATGGTATACATATACCACATTTTCTTTATCCAGTCTATCATTGATGAACATTTGGGTTGATTCCATGTCTTTGCTAACGTGAATAGTGTTTCAGTGAACGTATGTGTGCATGTATCTTTATAACAGAATGATTTATATTCCTTTGGGATTACCTGACTCAAATAATATTTCTATTCCTAGGTCTTTGAGGAATTGCCCCACCGTCTTCCACAATAATTGAACTAATTTACATTCCTATTAACAGTGTAAAAGCACTCATATTTCTCCACAGCCTCACCAGCATCTGTTGTTTCTTGACTTTTTGATAATTACCATTCTGACTGGCATGAGGTGGTATCTCATTGTGGTTTTTGATTTGCATTTCTCTAACAATCAGTGATGTTAAGCTGTTTTTCATGTTTCTTGGTCACATAAATATCTTCTTTTGAGAAGTATATGTTCATGTCTTTTTGCCAACTTTCAAATGGGGTTGTTTGTTTTTCTTGTAAATTTGTTTAATTTCTGTGTAGATTCTGGATATTAGACCTTTTTCTAATGGCAGCATGAAAAATGAGTAAATTTTAGCTGCCCTTACCATAAAAACACACAAAAAATGGACAACTATGTGAGACAATAAATATATGAATTTGCTTCACTATAGTAACCTTTTTGCTATCTGTATGTATCCTATAACATCTTGTTGTATACCTAAATATATAAAATAACATTTATTTTTAAAATTAAAAAAATGCATGATAGAGAGCCCTTCTTAGAGGCCCAACTGTATATGAACTCTTTTTATTTATCCTTCTAAGTATGTTTTTTTCTGGAACCTGTAGAATCTCAGTTTTGGTTACTATATGATATGGATTGAAAGAACTTTTTTCTATTGATTATGTGTTCTTCCATAAACTTTGCTTTTACCAGGTCCTGACATTTGAGAATAAAAAAGTTAAAATCTGGCCCTCTTTTTCCTTCTGCCTGTACTCTAATCATCCATCCTTTCCTTGAAGCGATAAGTATAGCACACCTTAGCTACCTTCCCTACCATAAAGGACTAAAAAGTGATGCAAGGATTCAAAAACAGAACAACAACAAAATATTATTGATACATGAAGACATAAATAATATTAATTCCAGATTTACATATCTGGCTTTAAAAAGGAAAGGTAAGATGGTCTTGATTTATACTTAAATGAAAATAATTAGAAAACAAGGAAAAAACTAGAAATCATCTATTTTCAGTTATTGTACAATAGACAGTGGCAAAGTATGATTCTTGAGAAACAAGAAACAAATGAAGTGAGTCTTACTATGTCGAGGCAATTCCTGACCTGTTTTCTAGTAAGAAAAGAAAATATAATTCGGCGATGTTGATATGTTGAGAATTTATTTATATGACATGAATTTAGAATAGTCAAATACACTTTGAAAAAGGAACACTTTTGGAAGACTGACACTATCTGATTTCAAGACTTAACAAAGTTAAAAAAAAAAACACATTTTGGTCTTATTGTAAGGATAGTCACATTGACCAATGGAACTGAATAGATAGGCCTATTCATATATAATTCATTTTTGTTTTGACAAAGTTCCTAAAGTTCCTAAAGATGACAAGTTAGTATAACACAAGAAAAAATAGTATTTTAAACAAATGGTAGTGAGACATACAGATATCCACATGGAGAACAAAAAGAAAGATCAAGCTCAAATTCCATGCAAACAATCCCTAAATAAATCATAAATCTTCAGTTAATATATTCCTTCTATAAACAATAAATTTTGAAAAATGACTTTGGGTTAGGTAGATATTTTTCAAGTAGTACACAAAAAGTACTCAAATTATACATGGAAAAGTATTGAAAGAAATGTATTTATAAACAAGAAAACGGCCAGGTTCAGTGGCTCACACCTGTAATCCCAGCACTTTGGGAGGCCGAGGCGGGCGGATCACGAGGTCAGGAGATCGATACCATCCTGGCTAACACAGTGAAACTCTGGTTCTACTAAAAATACAAAAAAAAAAAAAATTAGCCGTGGTGGCAGGTGCCTGTAGTCCCAGCTACTCGGGAGGCTGAGGCAGGAGAATGGCGTGAACCCGGGAGGTGGAGCTTGCAGTGAGCGGAGATCTTGCCACTGCACTCCAGTCTGGGCGACAGAGCGAGACTACGTCTCAAAAAAAAAAAAAAACAAACAAACAAATATATATATATATATATATAAAATAATATAATTTTAAAAAAAAAGGCACCAATGACTGGATTTAGAGTCCATTCTGAATTCAAGGTTATTTCATCTTGATCCTTAACTAATTACATCGGCAAAGACCCTGTTTCCATATATGATCACATTCTAAGGTTCTAGGTGGACAGGAGTGGAGGGAAGAGGCACTTTCCAAGTCTCATACCATACTTTAAATATAGATTGATTTTGTTTTATTTAGGTGATTATTTTGGCAAGGAACAAATACTCAAGTTACATTAAATATGGGAAATTCATCATATGAATATTAAGCATAAAATCAGGAAAGAGCAAGAATCTAAGTCATGAATAGAATGAATAAATAAAACCTACAAAGGTGAGAGCAGGAGTGTTAAAATCCTAGATGACCATGTTTTTTCATACTACATGGGTGAGAGTATAAATGTGCTTTTTTCTTCCTCCTGAATTTTTACTCCAAGGATATGTAATGAATTATACAGATGAACATTTTTTTATAGTAAATGCTTTGCTATTATTGCAATACAAAAAACAAGAAATAAACTTACAAAGTACTATCTAAATTATTTATATCCACGTAATGGATGGAAAGTTAAATGATGTTTGAAAAACTGCTTTAGCTGTCAGAAATCTATATATGAGATACTTAAACTACAGAGTACCTTAATAAAAAGAAATACAACATAATTAATTTACGTGTTAGAAAAATAAAAGCGACTTAAGATTTTTCTTTCCTATGAAATACAAGTCTGACTCCAGAGTCTTATATTTGTAGTGAGAAATAGTTCTGTAACAACTGTTTTCTTTTCCCTCAGTGTTATTGATTTAGTCAGGCTTCCTGTAAATATGGATAGTTCTATCAATCTATATATCATCAATATTTTCTAAGTTTTAGCATAGGCTATACTACTATTTAATTTTTCTAATCTCTCGAGTACTTAAGTCAATATACTTGTTATATTTTATTTTTCATCTATATATTTGTGTCTTCTTCCTTTTTAATTGGTTAGCCTTACTAGATTGTAACTATTACATTGATTTTTTTTAAAAAAAATATGTTTCATAGAATAATTTTATGTCTTTGCTTATAAAATAAGCTGTTTGGTACTTAGAAATGTATATGTGTATATTTCAGAAATTACATCATGTAAATCGATGTGAGCAGACACAAGAACTCTGTGCAACAGCTCTACCCTGAGAAAATCTAGCAATATTAGTCAGCCTTAGCAATTAACTTTAGCATTATATATGAGTGGTATGTCCAGGTACACTTTGGTTGTTTGTTCTAATGCCTATTGCAGAAAAATAGCACCATTAGCAGAATTTGTCCAAGCTGGGTTGAGAAAGCCTGTAAGTTAAATTTATTTAAACAAACAAACAACAACAATAAAACACTACTGAGACCCAAGTAATTCTGTTATGCCATCCTTTTGAAAGTGTTAACATTCAAGAAAGAAAAAAACGTATTTCTCTATTTTACAATGGAGAAGTAAGCATCATTTATTAGCAGAATGGAGTTGATGTCTTAAGAAATATGACATAAGTAGAAAATAAGGGCTTGCCGTGGAGCAGAGCACCTGTGAAGTCAGGGCCCCAAGTGGAATGGAGGATAAATGGCGGTTCCCAAGCAGGACAGCACCTGCTGAGTGTGTGACAGCCAAACACTAAGAGATGTGTTCTGGTAACCAACAAAGATTTTTCTCAGTTATGGGATGAGGCAGGTTTTCTTCTGTAGAGTGTCATACTCAATTGTACTTTCAAACTATTCTATAATGAAGTTAAATTTTATGTATGTACTTGTTATAATAAAAATTTTACTATCAAAATAATTTTACATGAAAAAACATGCATTCATTTAAGAATTCTAAAAGATTCACAACTACACAAATATATTTACATTGTTTAAAACACACAAGGATTTTTTAAAATTTGGAATACTGAAACATGAATTCAACTTTAGCTATTCAATTTCTTAAAATTAAAAAAAAAAACTTTTAGTTTCAGAGGTATATGTGCAAGTTTGTTATATAGGTAAATTGCATGTCATGGGGGTTTGGTGTACAGAATATTTTATCACCTAGGTAATAAGTATAGTACCGGATAGGTAATTTTTTTAATCCTCACCCTCCTCACACTCTCCACCCTCAAGTAGGCCACAGTGTCTATTGTTCCTTTCTTTGTGTCCATGTGTACTCAAAGTTTAGTTCCCATTTATAAGTGAGAACGTGTAGTATTTGTTTTTCTGTTTCTGAATTAGTTTGCTTAGGATGTTGGCCTCCACCTCCATCCATATTGCTGCAAAGGATATAATCTAATCCTTTTATATACCTGCATAGTATTCTATGATGTATATGTGTCACATTTTTTTATCCAGTCTATAATTGATGGGCATTTAGGTTGATTCCATGTCTTTGCTCTTGTAAGTAGTGCTGAGATGAACATAGGCATGCATGTGTCTTTATGGTAGAATAATTTATATTCCTTTCAGTATATACCCAGTAATAGGATTGCTGTGTCGAATGGTAGATGTGTTCTAAGTTATCTGAGAAATCATGAAACTGCTTTCCGCAGTGGCTGCACTAATTTATGTTCCCACCAGCAGCGTACAAGTTTTCCCTTTTCTCTGCTACCTCACCAACTTCTGTTATTTTTCTGACTTTTTAATAATAGCCATTCTGACTAGTATGAGATGTTATCTCATTGTGATTTTGATTTGCATTTCCCTAAGGATTAGTGATGTTGGGCATTTTTTCACATGTTTTCTGGCCATGTGGATGTCTTCTTTTGAAAAGTTCTGTTCATCTCCTCTGCCTACTTTTTAATGGGGTTATTTTTGGCTTATAAATTTAAGTTCCTTATAGATGCTGAATATTAGACCTTTGTCAGATGCATAGTATGCAAATATTTGCCCCCATTCTGTATGTCGTCTGTTTACTCTGTTGATCATTTCTTTTGCTGTGCAGAAGCTCTTTAGTTTAACTAGGTCCTATTTGTCAATTTTTGAATTTCTGTTGCAGTTGCTTTTGGTGTCTTTGTCATGAAATCTTTGCCAGGGCCTGTGTCCAGAATGACGTTTCCTAGGTTACCTTCCCGGGCTTCTATAGTTTTAGGTTTTACATTTGTCTTTAATCACTTGAATTGATTTTTGTATATGGTACAAGGAAGTGGTCCAGTTTCAATTCTCTGCATATGGCTAACCAGTTTTCCATAGCTGTTCAATTTCAGAGTGCAAGGTAATGTTTATAAGCCCCCACAAGTTCAAAATATTATAGAATCAAGATGATAAGCAAATTACAATTCATGCACCTGAATTCACCTAAAAGGCAAGATTACTGCAAAATAATGTGTCCCAGAACACGGGATAAAAAAGACAATGTGTGAAAAGAATCATAAAGGATTTGTAGTTTGGTTATTCTTTTATTCAAAATATTAGCTTAGGAGTCAGAGACACCTACATAAATATGTAAGTCTACTAATTACGAGCTGTATGTCTTTTTCAAAATTACTTTATGCATCAGTTTCCATTTCCTTGTTTATAAAATAGCACTAGTAATAACTGTCTTATTAGATTTTTAAAATAAATATTATATGGGAAAAGATATAACATAATGAGCCCAGTGACCCATATAATATTCTCAAAATGGAAACTGTGATTAATATATAGAGTTAAATATTAGTTCATAAAAGTATTGATGACTTTAATTACACTACTACCTTGATAAAATAAAATGTATTTGAATGGTCTTTCTGATTTCCTGAAGGTCTCCTCACTTCATTTCTCATGCCACTAGAAGTTATAAAACGTGGTGTATGTTTAATTAAGAATTCCCATATCCCTATTATAATTATAGAACGCACAGCCTCTGTTAACATACAGTATGCAGAACACGTTTCCTAAAGCAAGTTCTAAATGGGGGTAGACTCAGAGGTCCCTGAAGGCAGTTACCAATCAGCTGACTGCTAAATGGAATAACCTCAGAATTGCATTAGAGACTTTGATCCAACACAAAAAGCTCTTGTTGAACAGACATAATGAAAGAACTCATTAACTATGGGGTAGCTGTGTGTGTGTGTGTGTATGAATGAATGAGATCACATCATTTTTCAATTAGAGAATAGTTAACTAATTGTCTGGTATTTGTATTATATGTGGAGACAGCCCCTGTGTTGGTCTCGATTTGGGTTAGATTGCTAAAATTCATTTGTCATTCCACCTTGAGTTTTAAGATCTATTATGAAAAGTTTTACATTTTACTGATTCAGAATTAAAAGATTCTTTTGGCTTGTGAGTCTACAAAAATATAGAACTCCCCAACTCAATTAAACACTTTTTTTATGCTTTGTGGAAGGAGCAAGTCCTGAGAAGTTATTGTTGTTTGGATTATTTCTGGTACCTGTGTTTCTTGGTTGTCTTCCAGTTTTGATTTTTTTTTTTTTTTGAGACGGAGTCTCGCTCTGTTGCCCAGGCTGGAGTGCAGTGGTGCCATCTCAGCTCACTGCAAGCTCCGCCTCCCAGGTTCACGCCATTCTCCTGCCTCAGCCTCCTGAGTAGCTGGGACTACAGGCGCCTGCCACCTCGCCCAAGTAGTTTTTTGTATTTTTTAGTAGAGACGGGGTTTCACCATGTTCGCCAGGATGGTCTCGATCTCCTGACCTCGTGATCCGCCCGTCTCGGCCTCCCAAAGTGCTGGGATTACAGGCTTGAGCCACCGCGCCCGGCCCAGTTTTGATATTTAAACTTTCTATCTTGTAGAAGCTCTTCCACTGCCCATTCTCTTCTTTTTAAACACAAATCAAAAAGCAGCAACATATTCCATAATTGCAAAAGCTATCTTTAAAGCCAAATATGATGAAGTCAAAATTAAACTATTAGCTGGCATACAAAACAACTATGTAATTGCTTTAGTTTACCTTTTAGTTGGTAGTCAAATGTTTAATGTTACAAATTTGAAGTTCTATTATCCTATGTTTAATTGTCCAAAAAAGTTCACTATACAAAATTTGAATCCACCAGTGTAGTAGAGCAGTAAATTATAAACACAATATATTATAACTTGCAATTGCACAAGTTGTGTAAGTACCACACAGGTAGACTACCACTAGAGGCCTTTTGTTGCAAAATTTCTATCTATCTGTCTATCTATCTATCTATCTATCTATCTATCTATCTATCTATCTATCTATCCATTTATCTCAATAATCTACCTTCTCTTACCCACACTGTCTTTTGCCCAATTGCTCTATTCTTTGGAACAGGCCCCCTGAGACTTCTCTGAGTTTTTAGGATTTGGCTTGCATCTCAAGCAAGACATGGCATGACATCCTCCTCATTGTACTTCTGCAACATTTTTTCAAAAGCACTCAACAAAGTTTATAATTATTTCATTATTTGAATTAAGTTTGTGGCTGCCCCATGAGATGTGTTATCATTTAATATGACATGTATTAAACTATAACAATATTTGTGTGATTTATGAATTCAGGAAGACAGAAGTTAGAGCAGTGTAAAGTGCCTTAGTTCAGGAGACAAAGAAGAATTAAGTTTTGTGTATGCACTTTTGTGTTTACGGACTTTTGGTTTTTTTGAGATGGATTCTCCTTCTGTCACCCAGGCTGGAGTGTAGTGGTGCAATCTCAGATCACGGGAACCTCTGCCTCCTGGGTTCAAGCGATTCTCCTGCCGCAGCCTCCCAAGTAGCTGGGATTATAGGCATCCCCCATCACATCCAGGAAATTTTTGTATTTTTAGTAGCAACGGGGTTTCACTGTGTTTGCCAGGTTGTTCTAAAACGCCTGACCTCATGTGAGCCGCTCACCTTGGTCTCCCGTAGGGCTGGGATCACAGGCATGAGCTACGATGCCCAGCCTGTTTATGGACATTTTAAGTTTGTGTATATGCCAAAAATTGTGAAAAAAATTAATAATTTGGTAGTAAAACAAAATATACATGAAGGAAAGTTTTCTGGACTAGAGATGTGTTGAAATCCATGGGAGCTAATGAGATCACAGAGTTAAGCAATTATGTACTTAACTAAGAAAGCTAGAAGTCATCTTCAAAACAGCGTAACTTCCAAGTTGTTAGTATATTATGTTAAAAGTAATAGATTATAGGCCGGGCACGTTGGCTCACGCCTGTAATCCCAGCACTTTGGGAGGCCAAGGTGGGCGGATCACACGAGATCAGGAGATCGAGACCCTCCTAGCTAACACAGTGAAACCCCATCTCCACTAAAAATGCAAAAAATTAGCCGGACGCGGTGGCGGGCACCTGTAGTCCCAGCTACTCCGGAGGCTGAGGCAGGAGAATGACGTGAATCCGGGAGGAGGAGCTTGCAGTGAGCCAAGATCATGCTACTGCACTCTAGCCTGGGCTAACAGAGCGAGACTCCGTCTCAAAAATAAATAAATAAATAAATTAATAATAGATTATGTTAAAAATTACATTAAAAGCATAGAAAGCTGGAAAGAGTGTTGCTTTCATCCTACAACAGGAAAATATCTGAAATAATTTCATATTCATTTTTTTAACCCATTGGGAGCTGAGATAACAGAAACAACTAGCCCCAAATCAAATAGAAAGACCAGCAGGGAGAGATGATATTCAAGTACTTGCTCACCTGGAGTATATTAACATGACTGATCACAAGTAAGACGAGTTTAGCCAGAACTGTTGATGACTTGTTGAGGATGGAAAGCAAGCTGGTAGGCCAATTTGAACCCCCAGAGGGCCACATAACTGATGGAAGTTCAAGACCTTTTGCTGACTCTTTTCTCTTTTCTCAGCAGTCCCACTGATTGCTAAGAAGGGTTCAGAGTGGTGTAGATCTTAGCTGGGAGGTGGGAGGAGGGCAAAGGTATTGGGAACTGTATGCAAAAGGCAAGAAACTCTACCCAGATAATTCGCTCCTACAGGAGGAGGGGTGAATTCAGAACTTGAAGGGAAAGGGGAAAGAAGCAATGCTTTCCTTTGGCATCAATAAAACTCATGGAAGCTGGGGGAACAAAAAAACGGGAAAAATTCTACTCTTGCAGCAGAAGCAACATTATACATTGGACAGTGGTTTACACGGCTATAAATAAGGAAAGGACAGGAGAACTAAGAAAGTCACATCTGTGACTTTCCAGGACACATTCAAAACCTTAGAACGATTAGAATAAGAGACTCCTAGCACCAAGCTAATAAGGCTTAAATAACAACAGCTTAACACTACTGGGAGAGAGAAAGGAGAGGAACAAGGTCCTGAAGAATGGTCCTCTCTGATAACATTTCAAGGGGAAGGTGAAAGCTTTGAATCAAACATGCTCCAGTAAATCTACACCCACCCTGTAAACAAAGCACTGCTATAAACTTTGAAGCCTGGGATGCACCATGTACTATGCACATAGTATAACAAACCTCAAACACAGGCAAACCCCTACCTAGCTTAACTCAAACACGACAAACGCCTGGCACAAAGAATGCTTTGCTCTTTTCAAGGCATAAAAATAATTCACCTTAGTCTCTAATGTCTTATACAAAATATCTGGCTTTCTAAAGAAATGTAAAAGCATACGAAAAGGAAATATAAGACACACTTTGAAGAGATAAAATAATCAGCAGAATACTCAAATATGGTACGCATAGTGAAACTCTCTGACATGGGTTTTTAAATAATTATAATTAGTATGTGAAATGCAGAAAAATTCCTGAGTAACATCTAAAAGCACATGAGTAATATGATCAGAAAGATGGAAATCATAAGAAATAACCAAATGGAGCTGCTAGAAATGGAAAAGACAATAACAGAGATGAAGAATGCCTCCAGCAAGCTCACGGATAGATCTGACACAAATGAGAAAGAACCAAACAACTTGAAGACAGGTCAAGAAAACACACACACACACACACACACACACACACACACACAGAGAATGAAAGAAAAAAAGCATAAAACATCCCAATAATATTGGACAATATCAAATGATCTAACATGCTGATAATTGGAATTCAAGAAGAGAGGAAAGAGGCAGAAGGAACATTTGAAAAAATGACAGTTGAGAGTTTTTCTAAATTAATGATATAATGATAAAATCCCATATTCAAAAAGCCCAGAGAAGACCAAGCAGGATGAACACCACTGTCCCTTAAAATTGAAGGAGAAATACATATTTCTCAGGCAAACAAAAATGAGAAAATGTCTTGCTTACATAACTACTCTACAAGAAATGTTAAAAGAAGTTCCTCAGAAAGAAATTATAAGGAATTAGAGCATAACCTGGATCTATACAAATAAAATAAGAAACGTTGGAAAAGGAATATATAAAAGTGCAATAAAATTACTCTTTTGTGTGTGTTTAATTACTGTAAGAGATAACTGGCTGTTGAAAGCAGAAATGGGACTATTTCATGATGTAATACTTTTTACATCATGAAGTAAGTACTTCTACTTAGTACATATGTAAAAGTAAGCAGCATGACAGCATAGCCCAAATGACTGGAGGAGGGTTTTGAAAAAACAGTATTAAAAAGTTTTAAAACTTCATGCTAAATGGTATTATTTTAATGTAGTGTAATTCAGACTCTTTTTAATGGGTAGTTTTAATTTATTTTGAATGTATAAATGATATACCAGTAGAGGACAGAAAATTAAACACAAAAAGTTTTGAATTGACACAGAGAATATTGTGAAAGAAAGGAGAAAAACAAAGGAGCAGAGCGTACAAATTGAATATGAGCTGCCAAGATGGTTGAATTT
The DNA here is from genome assembly GCF_024542745.1 of Macaca thibetana thibetana. Classification (NCBI taxonomy): domain Eukaryota; kingdom Metazoa; phylum Chordata; class Mammalia; order Primates; family Cercopithecidae; genus Macaca; species Macaca thibetana. Next base: position 28,643,864 of record NC_065590.1, read on the forward strand.
AATCAATCATATCAATAATGACATTATGTGTGAATTGTCTAAACACAACATTTAAAAGACAGAGATTATTAGTTTGGATTTAAAAAAGTATAAATGATGGTAGAGTTATATTATTATCAAATAAGTCAATTTCTAGGTAGAAAAGAAGTCTCTCCAAAGATGCCGTCATTCCAATCCCTCAAACCTGTGAATATGTTACCGTATATGACAAAAGGGATTCTGTAGATGTGACTAAGTTAGGAATATTAAGATAGGGAGATTATCCAGGAAGGCCCAGTGCAGTCACAAGGGGCCTTAAAAGATGAAAGCAGGATTCAGGAGGACGAAAGGAGGAAATTCAATGGTGGAAGCAGAAGTCACAGAGAAAGAGAAAGATTTGCAAAATAGGCAATATCATACCACATTAAAAAGATAATTGAGAAATACTATGAAAAAAACTCTATGTCACTATGTCCGCAAAATTGACAGCTTTGATAAAATGAACAAATTCCTTAAAATCCACAATCTATCAAAATTCAGTCAAGAAGAAATACTCTGAATAATTTTATATCCATTTTAATTATTCAATAATTGAAATTTTTAGTAAAATAACTCGTAACAAGAAAAACTCCTGAGCCAAATGGTTTCACTGGTGACTTCTACCAAACATTAAAAGAAAGAAAACCAGGAAAAACAATAATAATATAAAAAGTAAAATAAACAAACAAATTCACGCATAATTAATTTTGAATCTACCTTCTTTTGGCCATCTCTAGCATCATTAGCTCTGCTCATGGACCATCAGTCTATAACTTGTATCATTGCAATGTCCTCTTAACCAGCGTTCCTGGGTGCAGCCTTGATTCTTCTAGCATAAAATCAATGCAGACATCCGCACATGTGCATGCTTGTTTACGTCTCAATTTACGTCACTTAAAGCCACTCAAATATGTTCCATTGTCTCTAAAGCAAATCCAAATTCCTTACTAGATGTACAAGATTTACGGGTCCAGATCTTTTCTTTCTATTGGATCTGATCTTGTCCACTTCTTGGCTCACTGTCTCTGGCACCCTTGCGTAACTAAGATTTATTCAAATTATTTAAGTTCATCTCTGTCCTAGAAATGATACCTCTACCTAGAATGTTCTTGACCATTCTCTAAATGACTTACTTCTTTAATTTCATAGGTTAGGATTTAAATTTCACTTTTTTAAGGAATCTCCCTGACTAAAGTAGGTTTCTAAATTAAGGTTCTTATTTACACACTTAATAAAACTTATTGCAAATTGCAAGTATAGAATATATAGGTCATATATAGAAAAAGCATAATTTTAGTTCTCTCTCTCTGATACAGGTAAATATGAAATCAGAATTAGCAATCTTTAAAAAGGAACTTCTAGGGGCCGTGGCTCACGCCTGTAATCCCATACTTTGGGAGGCAGGGGCGGGTGGATCACCTGAGGTCAGGAGTTTGAGACCAGCCTGACCAACATGGTGAAACCCTCTCTCCACTAAAGAAATACAAAATTCACTTGGCATGGTGGTGCATGCCTGTAATCCCAGCTATTTGGGAGGCTGAGGCAGGAGAATCGCTTGAACCCAGGAGGTGGAGGTTGTATTGAGCCCAGATCGTGCCATTGCACCCATGTCTGGGCAACAAGAGAGAAACTGTGTCTCAAAAAATAAAAAAATGAATTAATAAGTAAATAACAAATAATAAAGAACCCATGTTAATTAGAGAAAAATTCAAAAGCAAATCATTGACTTCTAAAATTGCTTTGTTATTTCCAGTGATTCTTAAACTTGTATGTGCATCGGAATTACATGGAATACTTATAAAAATGCAAATTATTGAGCCACGCCCACATAATTTTTGACTAAACATATCTGGGTTGGGTTCCAAGAATTTGTAGGTCTAACTCGTTCTCCCTTGAAGGTGATGATGCTGGTGCAGACACCACTCTGAGAAATACTGATGTATTTATATTTTCATGGCACAATGCAGTGCTGAATTTTTAAACTGAAAAGTGATATGTTTCTGAAACATATCACTTTTTTTATAATACAGATAGCTAAACAATTTGAACAACTAACTAGTTTGACTTGAAGCTTTCAATTAAGGTTAAATTTATATCTACTCTGTGCTTTATTAATGTGACTGATTATGCTGTTTTAGTTTCCTGTCATCTGATGCACAAAGATAAGGACCCCATCATTTTCAAACTATTTTATTAAAAAGCTGTACTTGACCCATCTGAAATGTAAACCTCTATATTTGTAACAACGATTTGTGATGCACAGTTTATATAATTGTTGAAAATTATATAGCATGTTGTAATAGGCAGAAAGATAGCCCCTTGTAGATCCAAACCTCTGGAAATGTTGCCTTACATAGTAAAAGTGTTTTTGTGAATATTTTTAAATTAAATATATTGAGATGGGGGAATTATCCTAGAATATCTGATAAGCCCAATGTAATTACAAGTTTCTGTATAAAGGAAAGAGGAGGTAGCAGAAATAATCAGAGGGGACGTATCAACATAAGCAGAGGTCTAAGTGATGGTATTCCTGGCTTTAAGAGGGAATGAAGGGAAACTAGTTGATTGGTACACATACTTGAGTTAGGTTGGTGCAAATGTAATTGCTCTTTTTGCCTTTACTTTTAATGACAAAAATAGCAAGTACTTTTGCACCAACCTAATAGCTAGAAGAAATCAATTGCAATGTCTGAGAGTAGAATAGGGCAATTATAGTTAACAACAATGCATTATATATTTTAAAGTAACCAAAGAGAGACCTTGAAATCTTTGTAAAATGTAGAAATGGTAAATACTTGAGGTTATAATACTTAAATACTTGATGATCACTACACATTCCATGCACGTAACAAAGTGTCAGACATATCCCATAAAAATGTACAAATAATATGTATCAATGGAAATTTTCAAAAGAAAAATTTATTTAAAAAAAGGGACCAAGATCGGTTTAGAAGTTGTAAAAAGAAAGGGAAGAGATTCTGGTCAAGGCTTTCGGAAGACACATAGCACTGCCAACACCTGGATTTTAACCCAGGGGTACCCATTTTAGTCCTTTGACTTCCAGAAGTATAAGATAACCAACAGGAGGCCAATACATATATTAATATTTGCAAGACATATAACTCATAAGTTATACTTTTGCTAATCATTTTAAATAAAGCTTAATTTGCAATAAGCACAGGGGACTCTTTTTTCTTATTTGTAATTAGAATTATTTTCTTTAACACTGAAATCTTCAGTGTAACTTTGGTTTTGAAACAGATCTTTCAGTAAAAGTGCTTGACTAAGTCTAAATATAAATATACCAATGTTTATCCTCTGTTTATTTGCTTTTGTGCATGTATTCTTTAGTATAATGCAATTTTTTAAAAAATTGGTTATCTTGTTTATGAGTCTATTCCTACAGCCAGTCACACAGCCTGACATATGATGAACACTCAATAGCCATTTGATATAACTACCTTGATTAAAAAGTATAGATAAATGATACATACTGGATATAAACTATGGAAGCTTGCAATTTCATTAAACTACACACTGTGAACAACTGCTTATATTAGCTTAAAGCATTCTTTGTGTTTTTAAAATGCCTCCCTAAAATTCCTTTCCATGAATATACCACACTTAACCAATTCTCAGTGACAATATGCTTTATAAATAGTGATTTCAGGTGAGAGTATAATTGTTCAGCTACAGTGATTCATCCATCTAATAATTCGCCTGAGATAAATGTACAGAAAAGGAGTCGAAGGATCAAAGGTGGTGGGATTTCCTCTTGGGAGATTGTAATGTAAGAGTCCATACTACCCAGCCCTCACAGGGCATAATCCCTCCTTTTAGCTATTGCTAGTATAAATGATAATATGTATTCTACTGATGGTTGAACTTTCACTTCCTTCATGATTAGGGAGAGTTTCTAACACAATGCCTGGAAGTTCACCAACACAAGTGAACAGCTCAACATGAGTGTTATTGGTACTAAATTTATCTTTTGCTCAACTGTCACTCCAATAGATAATTTAGTGAAGACAGAACACATATTTTATCATACTATGTGATAGTACAAGCATGAAATGGTTTTTACCTTCTCCCGACATTAAAAAATGTATCATGAACACAGAATAAAGCAAAAGATATTGTCAACATAATAATACATCAAAATTACATGATACAAGACAACACTTTCTGGTAATTAGTATTAAAAAGTAGTCAGAATGAACCTACACTCTCACCAACAGTGTATAAGTATTCGGTTTTCTCCACAACCTCACTAGTATGTGTTATTTTTTGACTTTTTAATAATAATCATTCTAACTGCTATGAGATGGTATCTCAAAGTTTTGATTTGCATTTCTTTAGTGATGAGTGATGAACTCTTTTTTATATGTTTGTTGGCTACATGTATGTCTTCTTCCGAGAAGTGTCTGTTCATGTAGTTTGTGTATTTTTAATAGGTTTGTTTGCTTGTTTTATTATATTTAAGTTCCTTATAGATGTTGGATATTAGACCTTTGTCAGATAGCTGGATTGCAAAAATTTTCTCTTGTTATGTAGGTTGTCTGTTTACTCTGTTGATAGTTTCTTTTGCTATGCAGAAGCTCTTTAGTTTAGTTAGATCACGGTTGTCAATTTTTGCTTTTGTTCTAATTGCTTTTGGTGTATTCATCATGAAATCTTTGCCTGTACCTATGTCCTGAATGGTATTACCTAGGTTTTTCTCAAGGGTTTTTACAGTTTGGGGTTTTACATTTACGTCTTTAATCCATCTTAAGTTGATTTTTGTATATGGTGTAAGAAAGACATGGAATTTACATCAATGCTCATCAGTGATATAGTGGATAGAGAAAGTGGTGCATATACACCATGGAATACTATGCATCCATAAAAAAGAAACTAGATCATGTGCTTTGTAGGGACATGGATGGAGCTGGAGACCATTATCCTTAGCAAACTAACACAGGAACAGAAAACCAAATACTGCATGTTCTCACTTATAGGTGGGAGTTTAATGATGAGAACACATGCATATATTGGGGAGGAACAACACACACTAGACTCTAGCAGAGGGTAGTGGGTGGAAGGAGGGAGAGGATCAGGAAGAATTGCTAATGGATGATAGAGTTAATACCTGGGTGATGGGATGATCTGTGCAGCAAATCACCGTAGCACACATTTACCTATGTAACAAAGCTGCCCATCCTGCACATGTACCTCTGAACTTAAAATAAAAATTAGAAATTAAAAAAAGAGTAATCAGAAAATGTAAGCCTCCAAATCAAGGGCAAATGAGGAATCTACAACGGTCTGCCCAGTAAAAGTGAAGAAAAAAAAAAGGAAAAATCTGACAGAAGAGGGCAAGGCTAATAGGCGGAAGAAAAAGAAAGAAGAATAATTGAGACAGAAAAAGGCCGGACTCCCATTGGTTTTGCACCATCATGTGTACTTTCTGTACGTTTGTGACTAACACTAGTCGCGATCATATTTAGCATTTTCAGATATTTGGAGTCTATAAAAGGTTCTATTAGTAAAGAGGTAAAATAGGAAGTTGGGGAATATTTGGCTCATTCTGATCATTGATGTTCCACCTAATCTTCTGCAGTCAAACACTTTTGTGACTATTCTAGACATCCATAATCAGAAATCATGTGGATTTTTATATACCTAGTACAGGAAATATACACTCTATATATCTACTTCCTCAAAGACAATGTCTTCATGTATTTCCAGGAAACAATGCCTTCATAATATTTACCATCAGGCAAATACTCTCCATTACAAATCTTATGAGAAAGGAAATTCATTTTGAAATCCAAGTAATTCAGCATTAGAAGGGACTGGTTGAAATATAGAGGAAACATTAGTGGGACGTTGGTATTAGAAAGAGTAAGAAGAGAGTTTTACAACCTTCTGTCATTTGGCTCAACTTACTCTATTTCTTTTTGTACAGTATTCTTTTGCATAATTAGTATTAGGCTCCTAATATTAAAAGATTTATGAATGCATGACTTTGAATAGTTATGACAGTCTGAATAAGTGATGCAAGCACCTAATTTGAAATGTAGAGAGAACTTGGGTCTCAAAGTGTGAAATCTTAAATTCTTGTCTAATATCTGGCATTTAGTATGTATGTTAACTTTGTGAACCATTTAAGTCTTCTGGGTCTCAATCTCATCATTTCTAATATGTTTTTCTACAAAATCATTAAGGCTTAAAGGAGAATGTGGAGGCAACTTGTTAAATATTATATTTGATAGAAATGCATTGTTTTCAAAATTAATTAATTTTTCCCAGCTGCCCTCCTTTTGGAAGAACTCTATGTTGTCTGACTCTATGTGGCTCTTGTGGGGACTGTGGATTACTGCAATCAACTTCCAGGGCACCAATCAAAGGCGAAAATGTTATCTCCCCCACTTCCACATCAGTGAAATTCCTTTCCTGGGAATTTTTAATTGGAACCAATGAAAGCAAGTCTTTCTGTCTGATGGTGAGGATGTGATGATGTGGGATAAATGGAAAGAATAAAATCAGCATGCAGACATAGGCAGATATTTAGATAGAATGGAGACTGGCATATCCCCCTGAAACCCTGCCTCTGGGGTTCAACTTCATTCAAACTCTTCATGTGGTTTTATTCTCTGAGCCAAATAATTTTTGCCCAAGTAGATCAGATTCAGTTTTTGTAACCTGCAAACAAAAATGATCTCATACAACTCTAAGAAAAAGGTCAACATTCTTTAGCTTCCCGGTGGTCCTGCAGCCCCCAAAAAAATCAAGGATATTGTTTCCTGGAGAAGATAAACTTATTTTTCACTACAAATAAATTTAATAGGTATTAGATAATAAGATATAGATGTTTTTGTTCATATGACCACCCTCTCCATAATGAAAGCAGAAGATAATGGAGATAAGACATAGCTATAATTTTGAAGGCAACTTCCTGAATATAAATTTGGTTCTGCCAAAATTTTATTTCCTTTAATTTCTAAGCAAACATTTTACACAGTTCTGAGATCATTGTTTCCAACCCAGGGTAGTACTGAAGTTTCATTAGTTTGTCACTATTTAAAAAGTGCTGTGATCTTTTGGATGATGAGTAGATATATCACATTTATATAGTTTTTTTCCCAAATGCTATCTATCCAGTTCATGATAAATATTATTTGTACTGTACAGTACAAATCAATATTATTTATACAGTAATTAAATCTTATTTCATCATATGTATTGATATATTTCAATTTATTCATCATATCTGATAGTTTTTAATATAATTCAATTCAAAGTTTAAATGTTTAGCTTGCTTTTTTTTTTTTTTTTTTTTTGCATTTTCCTCTTTTTTAAAAAATAACTTCTACTACTGGGGAAAATGCAGGATAGAAGCAAGCTATCCTGCCTGCCCCAAGACAATCCCAAACAAATACACAGTGCCAAGATTTTTACCAGCAACAAATCACAACTCAAATCTGAGAATTAAGATAGATCCTAGGGACACAAAGAAGTTAAAACAAAAAACAAAAAAAAAAAAAACAAAAATAAAATCTTCTGGGCAGATGATAGGAGAATCAAACTTCTACAGCAGTGATGTGCCTCAACCCTGATTCTGCTCCTGTAAGACGCACACAAAAAATCATCCCCCACCTCATGGTACTAGTACTACACTGAAAATAGTTAGATTGAGATGGTTAACCAGCTTTCCCACCATCTTGGGTTACCTGGCAGGAGACCTGTCCTTGCCTTAACCCATGGAAGCATGTGACTGTCTGAAGAAGAGTGATTCCTAAGGTCAGTCAGAGACAAAAAGGGGAAGTGGGACTGTAATTTTTACCTCTGGAAACTTCTCTGTAACTCAGACCAAGGAAATGCGAAATCAGAGCAGTTGTTCAGCAGTAGCACACTGTAGAAGATATGTCCCATGGATTCCTTGGGCACAAAACCCTGGCCAGTCTTTCCACACTACCAGGATGATTCCTTGCATCTCTACCATTTGAGATGGGCAGCACTGGGCTTAAGACATCAAGATGAGCTTAAAAAAGGGCAGAGACCTAACAGTCAATATTTGTGAAGCAAATATATCCAGTAAAAAACAAATCAAGACAGAAAGATACAACTGAAATAAATAATCTTTAAATGAAAAGACATAGACATACACTCACAAGAAACAGTAGTAAATGAGGAAGCATGACTTTCTCAAAAGGACAAAGCAAAAATCCGGTGACTGACCCTAACAAGCTGGTGGTTAGTGAGCTTTGTGACTATGAATTCAAAATAGCAAGTTTAAGGAAACCCAATGATCTTTGAGCTAACACAAGAAAGGAATTCAAAAATTTATCAGAGGAATTTAGCAAACAGATTGAAATAATTTAAAAAATCAAAAATCTTGGAACTAAGAAATAACATTTGCTGCACTGAAAATCTCAATAGAGACTCTCAAGAGCAGAATGTACCAAGCAGAGGACAGAATGAGTGAGCTCAAAGACTGGCTATTTGAAAATACATAGAAGAGAAAAAAGAAAAAAACAAAAGTAACAGAGACTGCCTACAAGATACGGAAAACTATTTCAAAAAACCAAATCTAAGAAATAATGGTGTTCAAGAGCATTGGGTAGAAAGAGGATTCAAAGAAAAAATAACAGAAAACTGTTCAAATATTGAGAAAGATATAAATATACAGGCACAAGAAGCTCTAAGGCTACTACAGAGATTTAACCCTTGTAAGACTATCTCAAGTCATATAATAATCAAATTCTCAAAGAATAAAATAGAGAGAAGATCCTAAAATCAGCAAGAAAGAAGAAGCAAATAGCATATCCCGGAGATTCAATTCATCTGGCAGCAGACTCCTCGATGGAAACAATACAGGCCAGGAGGGAGGGGAAAATGTTCTTAAAGTGCTCATAGAAAAATACTGCCATTCAGATCATTGCCTGCAACAACACTATCTTTCAAATATAAAGGAGAAATAAAGTTCTTTCCCAGACAAATAAAAACTGAGAGAATTCAACACCACCAGACACGTCATACAAAATACTAAAGGGATTTCTTCAGTCTGAAAGAAAATAAAACACAGGCAAAAAAGACAACTTTCTTTGGTATAAAACCCTGATTAAAAACTGGTAAAATTAAGAACATGGACAAACCCATAATACTCTAATGCTGTAATTGTGATGTGCAGTCTACTTATAAATCTCTTCTGAAACCACAGAGACAAATCTACCCAAAACACTAATAGCAACAGAGGCCGTTAAAAGATAGATAATTTAAAAATATGTAAATTGAGCAATTAAGTCAAAATGTAGAAAGGAAGATGAAAAGTGTGCAATTTTTGGGTGTTTGCCTATGTTTCCAGTCTTTCATTTGTGATCTAAGATAAGGTGTCATTTCTTTAAAATAACTTGCTATATCTACAAGATGTGTTTTGTAAGCCTTATGGTAACCACAACACAAAAACATATAATAGAATCTCTGAAAATATGAAGCAACCAAGTAAAACATACTACCAGAGAAAATTACGTAACCACAAAGTAGACAGTAAAAAATAAAAGAAAGAACCCTCAAAACAACCAAAAACCACAACAAATTAGGCGTAGTAAGTTCTTACTTATTATTAATAACACAGAATATAAATGATCACAGTTCTCCAATTACAAGGCATGGCTGAATGGATAGAGAAACAAGAACTAACTAGATGCTACCTACAAGAAACACACATTATCTACAAAGGCACACATAGACTGGAAGTGAACGTATAGAAAAAGATATTCCATGTAGCTAGAAACCAATAAGGAGCAACAATAGCTTTCTTATATCAGAAAAAATAGACAGCAAATCTAAGATTATACATAGAGACAAAGAAGGTCACTATATAATGGTAAAGAGTTCAATTCAGCCACAAAATATGACAATAATAAGTACTTAAGCACTCAACACCAGAGCACCCAAATATACAAAACACTCATTAATAGATCTAAAGGAAACAATAGACTACAATACAATAATAGTGGGAGAGTTTAACATCTAACTCTCAGCAATAGATCATCCAAACAGATTAGCAACAAAGAAACAGCAGAGTTATGCTACACACTGAATCTAAGAGGCCTAAGTGATGTTACAGAGCATTTTACTCAACAGCTTCAAAATAAACATTCTTCTCATCAGCACATAGTACATTCTACAGAACAGACCATATCATAGGGCGCCAAAAGTTGTAAACAAATTTTTTAGAAACATAATTTTATCAACTATTTTCTGATAATAATAGAATAAAACTACAAATCCGTAATGAGAGGAACCTCAGAAAGTACACAAACACATGAAAATTAAACAACATGCTAGTCAATGACAAATAGATCAATGAAGAAATTAAGGTGGGAATTAAAACATTTTTTGAAACAAAGAAAAATAAAAATACCACATACCAAAACCTATAGGACATGGCAAAAACAGTACTAAGAGAGACGTTTATAGCAATACACATTTATATCAAAAAAGTAGATTTAAAATAAACAACTTAATGATGCACCCCAAGGAATTAGAAAAGCAAGAAAAAAAAAAGCCCAAAATAAGTAAAGGGAAAGAAACAATAAATATTAAAGGATAAACAAATAAAATTAGGACTAAAAAATGCAAAGGATCAACAAAATAAATAGTCATTTATTTGAAAAAGTTAACCAAAATTGACAAATCTTTAGCTAGACCAAAAAAGAAGACATAAAATTAGAAATTAAAAAGGAGACATAAATGAGACCTCTGAAATTCAGCGAATTATTGCAGACTTTTATGAACAACTATATGCCAACAAAATAGAAAGTCTAGAAGAAACGGATACATTCCTGAACACATACAACCTACCAAGATTGAATTATGAAGAAATGGAAAACCTGAACAAACCAATAATGAGTAATAAGATCAAAGCCATAAAAAGTTTCCCACTGAAGAAAAGTTCAGGACCTGATGGCTTCACTGATGAATTCTTCCAGACATTTAAAGAAGAACTAATACCAGTCCTACTCAAATTCTTCAAAAAACTGAAGAGGGAGGAATAATCCCATTACCTATTTTATGATTCCAGCATTACCCTAATACCAAAACCAGACAAGGACATAACAAAGAAAGAAAACTACAGATCAATATTGCTGATGTTCATAGATGTGAAAATCCTTAACAAAATACTAGCAAATGAAATTCAATAACATATCTAAAAGATCATTTACCATGGTCAAATGGGATCCATCCCAGGGATGCAAGCATACATAAATCCATAAATGTGATCCATCATAGTAACATAATAAAGAATAAAAATTATGTGATTACCTTATTATTTGACAAAACAGCATATAAGATTCCATATCACTCTATGATAAAATCCTCATGAAAATCTTTATTGAAGAAACATACCTCAAAATAATAAAAGTTGCATATGACAAACCCACAGTTAACATTGTATTGAACAGGAGAACATTGAAGGCCTTTTCTCTAAGGACTGGAACAAGACAAAGATGCCCACTTTTACTTTTATTCAGCAAAGCTCTGTAAGTTGTGGCCAGAACAATTAGGTGAAAAAGGGGAAAAAAATGGTATCCAAATTGGAAAGGAATAAGTCAAATTATCCTTGTTTGTAGCCATTATTACTTATATTAGGAAAACCTAAAGATGCCACCAAAAATCCTCTTTGAAGTGATAAATTCAATAAAGTGGCAGGATGCAAAGTCAACATACAAAAATCAGTGGCATTTATATACACCAACAACAAACAATCTGAGAAAGAAATCAAGAAAGCAATCACATTTTCAATAGCTACAAAAAATATAAAATATCTAGGAGTCAATCTAACCAATAAATTAAAGATGTATACAAGAAAACCTATAAAACTCTGCTGAGAGAAACTGAAGAGGACACACAAAATAGTGGAAAGAGATTCCCTGAGCATGGATAGGAGGAACCAATATTGTCAAAACGTCAATACTACTCAAGTTAATTTACAGATTCAATGTAATCCTTATCAAAACATCAATGACATTCTTCACAGAAACGGAAAAAAAATCCTAAATTTTATATGGAACTATAAAACACCCCAAATAGCCAATACAATCCTGAACACAAACAGAAAGCTATAGGCATCAGACTGCCTGACCTCAAAAGTTTTACAAAGCTATAGTAACCAAAACAGCATAGCACAGGCATGAAAACAGACACACGTAAACCAATGGAACAGAATAGAGGATCCAGATATAAATCTACACATTTACAGCAAACTCAACTTCAACAGAGATGCCAAAAACATACAATGGGGAAAGGATTGTCTTTTCAATAAACGATGCTGAAAAACTAGATTAACTGTATGTGGAAGAATAGAACTGGACACCTACGTCTCCCCCAAAATCAAGTTAAATGTATTAAATATTTACATCAAAAACCTGAAACTATGAAACTACTAGAAAAAAACATTAGGGGAAACACTCCAAGACATAGTTCTAAGCAAAAATTTTTTATATAAGTCCCCAAAAGCACAGGAAACCAAAGCAAAAATAGACAAATGGGGTTACATCATGCTAAAAATCTTTCTGCACAGCAAGGAAATAAACAGTAGAGTGAAAAGACATCCCATAGAATGGGAGAAAATATTTGCAAAGTATCCATCTGACAAGAATTAATGACCAGAATACATAAAGAAAACTCAATGGAAGAAATCTGATTTAAAAATTCTGAGTAGACATTTCTCAAATAAGACATAAAAATGAAAAACAGGGATATGTAAAAATGCTCACCATCACTAATCATCAGAGCAATGCACATCAAATCCACAATGAGATGTCATCTCACTCCAACTAAAATGGCTTTCACTAAAAACACAGGCAATAACAGATGCCAGTAAAGATGTGGAGAAAGTGGAACGCTTTTACACTTTTGATAAGAATGTAGATTAGTACAGCCACTATGGAAAACTATGGAGTCTCCTCAGAAAAACTCAGACTAGAGACACTATATGATCTAGCAATCCCTCTGCCGCTCATATATTTAAAGAAAATAAAATCAGTACATTGAGGAGATATTTGCACTCCCTGTTTATTGGAGCACTATTTACAACAACCAAAATACGGCATCCAACTATGTGCCCATCAATGGATGAATGGGAAAGAAAACGTGATACACATATGCAATGGAACATTATTTAGCCATAAAAAAGAATGAAATTCTGCAGAATTTGAGGTAATTATATTAAGTGAAATAAGCCAAACTCAGAAAGACAAATAGCACATGTTCTCACTCATGTATAGGAGTTTAAAGGTAGATCTCATGAAGACAGGGAGTAGCTAAAGGCTAGGAAGGATAGTGGAGAGGGGGAGGTGAGGGGGAAACTACATATAAATATTTATTACCACTGCACCATACATTTGATAATGATAAGCATGGTAAATTTTTTATGCATATTTCATCTCAATAAAAAACAAAAATGGAAAAAATGAACTTATCTTGAAGTATCTCACTTTGATTAGAAAGTGAAAAAAATCATTATAATGCACAACTCTAGTGTTTAGAGAGTAAATCTATGTAATGTTCCGTATATTAAAAATAAATGCATTATTAATAGTTGTAATAAAACTCTAGAATGTTACAAAGCCAAATTTAAATAGACTATTGAATAATATTTAGTTTTATTTTAAATGTTAACATTTATTTAATGTGTTAACATTAAATTTTAGCATAGATTTTAAAATACACTATAATAAATATAACACCTCTGAGAACTATCAGATTATGTCCTTTGGTTTAAAAAATTCAAGTAAACTAATCAGTGTGGCAAGAAATATATTATTTGCAATAAAAATAGCAACTGTTTAAGAATGAATAAAAATCATAATCGAGGGTAGAAAATCAAGAGATCCAAATGCTACGTAACTTTCACAATTACTAATTTCATCAATATTCCCATTTATTTTTCCACAGATTTTTCTACCCCAGGTTTTTAAAATATATAGATGTATTGCGAATATTGGTAAAGTTCAATTAAGAAATGAAACTTTTCTTTGCCAATCTGTCTGTTCTGTTTGTGTGTGTGTGTGTGCACGTGTTTATTCATATTAACTCTAATTACTTATCTTTATCAGAAATAATCTTTACTTAAGCAGTGGCCCTATAGTTTTTAACACTTTTTCACCGATTAGGATTTTCAGGGTTTATAATCTCATTTTTCAGTAACAATATTTTCATATTATTCTTTCTATTTTTTAGGCATCTCATTTATTCATATTTTCTTATCATATAGGCTTGTTACTCCAGAATATATGGTAGAAATAGAACAATCATCACCAGAAATCCTAAGTAGGATACAGATGCAGTACCACACTGTCATATTCTTTTGTAAACAGCATCCTAGAAACCATTCAAAGAAATTATCTGTGGACTCCAATAATAAAATGATCTGAAAATGAAACAAACAAAACAAGTGCTTTAAAAGATCTAAATAAGTCCATTACACAAATCTTGGGCCCATCATTCAACGTTAAGATTTCTAGGGAGATTTTAATACAAATGCAAAAGATTTGGAATTTTTAAGATTATTTTTAATTTTAATAGGCTTAATAGCACATCTTTGCATTATTAATAATGTTACTTAATATTGGAGGTAAATAATTTGTAGTCTTTTTTTAATATAATTTTTCTACTGAAGCATGAGTCATTATCATAAATGTGTATGTGTACATGCATATGTATTTGTTTTTGTGTGAATGATTAAGAGTTTCTACTCATTCATACAGTTTTGAAAACATCATCTTCTTATCAATTTGTAGCAAGTGATTTTGACATTATTGCACAAAATAATCTCTCAAAAATTATTTAATATGATCCCACAAAAACCCCTCCATATCTAGCCTTCTCCTTTTTAAACCTTGGCTGATGACTCTGGGAAGCAGTCCTACCATGTCACAATATCTCAAAGCAAATCCCCATTAAAACACGATAAAAAATCTTCCTAACCATTTTATTTTTCTTTGTTATAGTTCCCGAGTTTAGTAAAACCCTCTATTGTATCAGTATTTCTACATGACGTTTTCTAGATGTCATGTTAGTCACAGAAGACATTTTACAGAATAATTCTGGGCTCTAGATAGTTATAGATCTTAAATTATTACTTTGAACAGAGTTTTGGGGGCATAAACTGGAGATAAAAATCAACATGTTAATGACATCAAAACACCTATAATTGGTTGCACTTGACTGGAGGCAGAATATTATATTACTTTAAGAAATGCATATCCGGCTAAATAACCTCTGTAGTGTCTCAGATGCCAGAAAAGTAATAAATATATGTGAAGTAGGATGTACCCTGTTTTCTGTAACTAATCCATGTGCTGTTATTTTTGAACTGACATTATATTTACAATTACTTTTTCAACTATTGGTCTCAAGAAATAATCCATTATTATATCCTTAAGAAGAAATATCACTGTATTTTTATTATAATTCTAATCTCAGAAAGTACCTCATGACCGTCTATGAAATATTCAATAGACTTAACTCTACTATGCACATAGAAAATCAGAATACTGCTAAATTTTCTTAGTTAAGAATTTCCCTCAATGCATATTATCAGATTATAGTTGTTAATATTCCGAAGGTACATAAACTTACTTACAGAAAAATACTAATTGTAAAAACAGTTTTCCTTATAATCACACAATTTAATATCCCACTATATTTTAAAATATATTGATATTTGATAATTTATAACCATCCATATAGACTGCTCATGCTTCCAGTTCTTATTGTACATGACAAAGAATAGTTATTTCTTTACCAAAAAAGCTTAATATTTTAAACCATCAATGTTATTATTGCATAATTACTTTCATTTGAAACATAACTGATGAGAATTTATAGATACTGATTTCTAAGATTAATAACCTCTCGCTAGGCAAATTCTCTCTGTATTGTCCCTTTTGTTCTGCACAGATGACATTTCTCAGATAAATGTTGCTGTTCTTTTCTCTATAGGACCTATGGTTAGAATATATGGGCTTTGTTAGTGATTAAAAAATTATCTCAAGACCAAAATTTTTGAATGCACATGTATAATCCATGATTATACTAATAAAGAACTTTAAAGTTTTACAATAATCTCCCTTGCAAATGTAATGGTAAGCCATTTTTCCCAGATGCTTTTCCTTTAAAATTAAACTGCAGTCTAACATATATTTAGACATTTTTTTTAAGGGCGAGAGAGAGTTAAATGATCCTGATATAATTCTTAGCAAATTATATATTATAGCTTGATAAGAGATTTATGTGGAAGCAATTACTGAACAATATGGATTATATATTTTTAAAAGAAATATAGTGTTAATAGTCTGAATTACTCTAATGTATTTTTGAACTAAGTTTGCATAAATGCCTAGTTGGGGAACTAATTTAATAAATAAATGAGTATTTGGTAATTAGCATATCAATGCTCTGTGACAAGAGAGAAGATGATATTGTGTGTTAAAATAATTTTGCACATCAAATACCAAATTCATTTACACTAATTTAAAAGTACTAAGTTCTGGTAAATAAAAGTAACATATAACTTTGCACTTCTTTATTCTGCCTAGTTATGCACACACACACAAGGACACACTGGAGGCTGAACCACAACCGTAGTTACTGGATTTTTCTCTGCTTTTAGGACCATCTAATGTTTGCACTCCAGATCCATTGTCTTTAACCCACAAATAAAAACAGTTTTTGTATCACTCATGTTACTTGACTGTTGATAACTCTAGCTAACTTAAGTGCAAAAAGAAATTACTGGAACAGTATTAGGGAATCACAGACTCACTTAGAAGCCTGGAGAAAGAGGCCTGGAAATGAGCAAGAAGCAAAAGTAGAAAAGCTTCTATAACCACGACCATTGTCAGGCCACTGGAAAGTCTAAAAGGTTTTACAAATATATGATGTTTTATTTTTTTTAATTATTATACTTTAAGTTCTGGGATACATGTACAGAACATGCAAGTTTTTATGTAGGTATACATATGCAACAGTAGTTTTCTGCACCCATCAACCTGTCACCTACACTAGGTATTTCTCCTAATGCTATCCGTACCCTAGCCCCTCACCCCCCAACATGCCCTGGTATGTGATGTTCCCCTCCCTGTGTCCATGTATTCTCATTGTTCAACTCCCACTTATCAGTGAGATCATGCAGTGTTTGGTTTTCTGTTCCTGTGTTAGTTTGCTGAGAATGATGGTTTCCATCTATGTCCTCGCAAAGGACGTAAACTCATCCTTTTTAATGGCTGCATAGTATTCCACAGTATATATGTGTCACATTTTCTTTATGCAGTCTATCATTGATGGACATTTGGGTTGGTTCCAAGTCTTTGGTATTGTGAATAGTGCTGCAATAAACATATGTGTGCATATGTCTTTATAGCAGAATGATTTGTA
Source organism: Macaca thibetana thibetana (assembly GCF_024542745.1). NCBI lineage: Eukaryota > Metazoa > Chordata > Mammalia > Primates > Cercopithecidae > Macaca > Macaca thibetana. The sequence goes on from NC_065590.1 coordinate 28,661,309, forward strand.
ATCCTTTGGTTATATACCTAGTAATAGGATTGCTGAGTCAAATGGTATTTCTGGTTGTAAATCCTTGAGGAGTCTCCACATTGTCTTCCACAATGGTTGAACTAATTTACGCTCCCACCAACAGTGTAAAAGCATTCCTATTTCTCCACATCCTCTCCATCATCTGTTGTTTCTTGACTTTTTAATGACTGACATTCTAACTGGCATGAAATGGTATCTCATTGTGGTTTTGATTTGCATTTCTCTAATGATCAGTGATGATGAGCTTTTTTTCATAAGTTTGTTGGCTGCATAAATGTCTTCTTTTGAGAAGTGTCTGTTCATACCCTTTGCCGACTTTTTGATGGGGTTGTTTTTTTCTTGTAAATTTGCTTAAGTTCCTTGTAGATTCTGGATATTAGCCCTTTGTCAGGTGGATAGATTGCAAAAATGTTCTCCCATTCTGAAGGTTACCTGTTCACTCTGATGATAGTTTCTTTAGCTGTGCAGAAGCTCTTTAGTTTAATTAGTTCCCATTTGTCAATTTTGGCTTTGTTGCCATTTCCTTTGGTGTTTTAATCATGAAGTCTTTGCCCATGCCTATGTCCTGAATGGTATTGCCTAGGTTTTCTTCTAGGGTTTTTTTTTTAATGATTTGGGGTCTTACATGTAAGTCTTTAATCCATCTTGAGTTAATTTTTGTAAAAAGTATAAGGAAGGGGTACAGTTGCAGTATTTTGCATATGGCTAGCCAATTTTCCCAGCACCATTTATTAAATAGGGAATCCTTTCTGCATTGCTTGTTTTTGTCAGGTTTTTCGGGGCTCAGATGGTTGCAGATGTGTGGTGTTATTTCTGAGGCCTCTGTTCCGTTGTTCCAAATATCTGTTTTGGTACCAGTGCCATGCTGTTTTGGTTACTGTACCCTTGTAGTATAGTTTGAAGTCAGGTAGCATGGTGCCTCCAGCTTTGTTCGTTTTGCTTAGGATCTTCTTGGCTATATGAGCTCTTTTTTGGTTCCATATGAAATTTAAAGTAGTTTTTTCTAATTCTGTGAAGAAAGTCAATGGTAGCTTGATGGGGATAGCCTTGAATCTCTAAATTACTTTGGGTAGTATGGCCATTTTCAAGATATTGAGTCTTCCTATCCATGAGCATGGAATGTTTTTCAATTTGATTGTGTCCTCTCTTATTTCCTTGAGCAGTGGTTTGTAGTTCTTGAAGAGGTCCTTCACATCCCTTGTAAGTTGTATTCCTAAGTATTTTCTTATCTTTGTAGCAATCGTGAATGAGAATTCACTGATAATTTGGCTCTCTGTCTATTATTAGTGTATAAAAATGCTTGTGATTTTTGTACATTGATTTTGTATCCTGAGACTTTGCTGAAGTTGCTTATCAGCTTAATGAGGTTTTTGGGCTGAGATGATGAGGCTTTATAAATATACAAATCATGTCATCTGCAAACGGAGACTATCATCCTGAATGGGCAAAAGCTGGAAGCATTCCCTTTGAAAATCGGCACTACAAAAGGATGTCCTCTCTTACCACTCCTATTCAACATAGTATTGAAAGTTCTGGCCAGGGCAATCAGGCAGGAGACGGAAATAAAGGGTTTATTTGTTTTTTTTTTTTTTTAGAATGAGATTATACCTTCTATAATATTCTGAATGCTTTGCTTCCTGCACTTCTTCCATTTCCGTAATTAATCAGTCTTCTCAGCTGGCGCTCAAGTCACCTGCTCACAAGAGTAACAAATGCTCTTCTCCCTTATGAATCCTTTAAAACTAAAACCCCTGGTGTGTTTAATGAATGCAGACAAAAGGCCTGTACACATTTGCTTCAACTAGTTCCCTAGTGATTACCATGGTATTAGCAACTGTTATGGGGTGACATGTGTCCTCCCCAAATTCACATATTGGATCACAAAACCCAAATGTGACTGTACTTGGAGATAGGACTTTTGGAGGTAATTAACATTAAATGAAGCCGTAAGAGTAGGGCCCTAATCTTATAGGGTTAGTGGTTTTATAAGAAGAGTGAAAGAGAGCTCCCACTCTCTCCCTGTCCATATGGAAGAGAGATCATGTGAAGTCAAAGCAAAAATGTAGGTAACTGCACCAGAAACTGAATCAGTCAGCACTTTCGTCTTTGATCTTCCAGTCCATAAAACCATGAGAAAATAAATTTTCATTATTTAAGTCACTCAGTCTATGGTATTTTGTTATGGCAGCCTGAACTCACTAACAGAGCAAGTATTATTTAGACTACCGTTTACTGTATCATGTGGTAAGTATGTAAGTCTATAAAATTTGAATTTGACAAGAAAATTGTATGAAAGCTAGGGTAATTGAGAAATATTCTGTAAGTTTGCTTAAAAACTGCAATCATTTTAGGCAGGTGAAATAGGCTAAAATTCTAGAAAATATGTACTCTAAAAAGTTTCTGTACTCTGTTTCCTTTATAGCTTTCTTAAAATGGTTTCATTTTAAATAAACTCAAAATAGGAATTTTTAAATTTTTATTATGTTGTGGTTTATACAAGAGATTTAGTATGGAACTACAATCAGCGGACTAGTCCTTAATAATGATGCCTTAGCCCTTGCTGAAAAAATTCATGGATAAATGAAAATAAAATGTTCCAAGTGACATGGACATCATTTAAGGCTATTTACATATTGCATGTATATTTGGTAAATATTCAGGTTAATATTACTGAAATGTTGGCAAATAAAATAAAAGAAATAAATGATGGTAACTATTAACATTAAAGTGTATGTGTACATAATCTTAATCTATCAGAGACGTCTAAACCATGTCCCATTTTGTTCTTTCTTCTGTATTAGTTTGCTGGAGATGCCATAAACACATACCACAAACTGTGTCCTTTAGACAACAGAGATTTATTCTCTCACCATCTTGAAAGCTAGAAGTCCATGATCAAAGTGTTGGTAGATTTGGTGTTTTGAAACCTCTCTCCTTGGCGTGCAGATCGATGCCTTCTTATTCTGTATTTATATGGTGTCTGTCTTTGACCTAATCTCTTTTTATAAGGACTCCAGTTATATTATGTTAGGGAGCACCTGGATGACCCCATTTTACCTTCATTACCTCTTTAAATGCCTTAACTCCAAATCAGAAACATTCTCATTTTCATGTACTGGGGTTAAGACTTCAGCTTATTAATTTTAGGGGAACCCTTATCATTCCCACAAACAATTTTGTAATTTAAACAAAATCCTTCTATTATTTATAAAATATAAGATGATATACCATGTTCAACTCAGATAAGTGGACTTCCTGGGAATTTTTCCAACTTTTCACAGTTGAATGAATTTTTGTGTATTTTTCCTTAACATAGTTCACTGATCATTACTAAGGTTGACCAAGACTTCTAGCTATTTAATTTGTTGTTGTTGTTAAGTTAATCTTTTAAAATGTTTGACTGGTTTTCAATGTATATTGTCTTGTTGTAATTTGAAAGAATTCTTTACATCGCGTCTTAGTTTGGGCTGCTATAACTTAGTACCATAGACTGGGTGACTTATAAACAATGAATTAGTTACCCACAGTTCTGGAGACTAAAAGTTCAAGATGAGAGTGCCAGCATGGCTAAGTCCTGGTGGGGACCCTTCTCAGGATTGCAGACTTCTGAATTCTTCCTATGTATGTTCTCACCAGGCAAAAAGAGGGCAAAAAAGCTCTCTGGAGTCCTTTTTATGAGATTAGTAACGCCATACATGAGGGTTCTACCTTCATGACTTTACTATATCCCAACCTAATTACCTGCTAAATGCCCCACCTCTTTATACCATCACACTGGGGGTTAGGATTTCAACATAAGAATTTTGGGAAATCACAAATATTTAGACTAAAACACAGGGTGAGTGCATTCATTCTTTTTTTCTTTCCATAAAAGTTGCAATTTTTCTATTTTCTCATGTTTTGTCTTGTTTACACTTTTCACTTAAAAACATCTATTAATGTTTAAATTATGTCTTCTATTTTTGACATTTTGAAGACATTAAATAATGTCTTCTCATTGTTCTAGAGGTCTTCTTACTCAGTACAATACAGCAAAAATAGAAATATAAATATTGAAAATAAATAAAAATAACATTATGCTTATTTATTATTATTGTATAAATTATGTATATATCACGTATCTACTAACAATTTTAACTAATTGGGAGATATAATTAGATCACTGGATAAAAGGTCAATTGTACTTTTACTTATAAGAGAAAATAAAAAATAAAATTAAAAAACATATTTTACAATGACATTCAAAAATATGCAATTCTGAGGAATAAATCTACTTCTACATGAAAATGTGACATATCACATATTCAAAGATCTATAGAATATTTGGTTAACAAATAGCAAGCCTCCATTAATATACACAAAGGATTGCCCTATAGTCCAAGGATATATACATATTTGTTTTCTAAATTTCACATGAAAATTTATGTAGTGAGAAAAAACTAAAATTACAATGATTTTCATAAACAGAGATTGTATAGGCCATATCAGCTTATCATATCCAGTGAAGCTGAAATTTTAAAGGAATATAAATATTTAGAAAGAATTATTGTGATATTATTTGAAATTTGGAAAAAAAAGATCTCCTTTAAGTTGCTAACACTGGGTGGAGGGTGGGAAGAAGGTGAGGATAGAAAAGCTATTAGGTACTATGCTTATTACCTGGGTGGAAAAAAATCTATGCACCAAAGTCCCATGGTACCCAATTTACCTATATAACACATTTGCACATGTACCCCCAAACCTGAAATAAAATAAAACCACAACTTATTTTATTGAAAGAATGTACTTTAAAAGGTTTAGCTATGAATATATTTCATGAAGTTCTCCCTGTATATGTCTTTATTTTTATGAATGAATGTTCAAGGGCTATATATTTTACACTGAGTTTATATTTTATAATTAAATCATTTGTTTTTTTAAAGTGAAGACATTGACTTTAAATTTTACTTTGCTATTCTATTTTTCTTTGTGATTGCCTTGTACGTTTTATGCTCACATTTTTCTATTCATCAATTTTGCTTTAGGTCAATTCTAAAATTAATGTCTTTTTAAAAAGTAATTCTGTCACTTGTCACTTATTTTGATAATAGATGCACTTATATTTTTTATATTATTTTCCTCTTAATATGTGTGGTTATGTTTCATTTTCTTACATCTCATTTTTTCAAGACTTTTCTCATTATTCTGGAAATGCACTAGTTAATCTTAAATATGTATGTCTTTGTTTCATTAATTTTTCCTGATAGTGTTTTAAACCGAAAACTTAAGTAATATTGAGATTTTGATTTTTAAATTATTTCTGTAATTATTAATTCACCATTTCTTAATGTTCTCATCTGAAATTACTAACTTTTAGGTTTTAGGTATTCTACTCTCCCCATTTTTTATCACATTAATTATTTAAAAATCACTTTTTTTCTTTGATGTTCTCAGTGAATTTTCTCTCTTCGGTTTACCTATTCATTTCTAAATAAACAAGTTATGTTATTCCAGTTAGAAAGAATTATTGGTGTTGCATGCTAAAGTATCCTTGATTATTCTCTATGCATTGTATTAAAATTCTCTCCTATAAATGAACCATAATAAATCCAAGAGTTCATTCTTTTTTCTTTTTTCTGCTTTTTTTTTTTTCAGTCTGTTCAGTCTTGATTGTTCAAATTACTAATTCATTGTAAATGAATTACAATTTTTATTTGACTGTTCATGTTGACATGTGACCTCAGTACCCAGATAAGCAAGCTATTGGAATGGCTTAGGCAGAAGAAAACAGATGGGCAGTAGAATTTTGGAAAGATTTGTCCTTTATTACCTGGCATCTAATGAGCTGGACAACTGTCACCCTCTGCTGAGATATCATGATGAAGTCTCTTTGCTCTCACATTGCTGCCATTGCAAGTATTATGTTCTTCCAATCACTCAGATTTGGGCTATCTGTTGCACCTGTGGAGACACATGCAAGGTTAGCAGATCTGGGCAATCCTTCCAAGGACTACAGGCAGTAAGCCAGCCGACCACATTCCTTCTCTGTGAATTTCTTAGCCTACCCTCCACGGGAAGGGAAAAATGATGAGAATTTAGCTCAGGCTTTAATAGCTGGCAAGCATTCTTTAATGTCTGTGTTGTCTGAGATTTCATCCAAAATATTGCATAATGAATCACTGAACTGTCTTACTCAAAGATACTGGCATAATAATTTATTTCCTTTACTAACACCAAGTGAAACTTTAACTACATTGGCAATAATTTTATTCCAAGCAGAGAGCTGAGAGAAAAAGATGGGTAAAGAATTTCTGTTTTGGTCACTGATATACCACTTTTGGTTATTTTTAATAGTTGTGCATATTACAATAAAAATATTAATTCAGGGGCCGGGTGCGGTGGCTCAAGCCTGTAATCCCAGCACTTTGGGAGGCCGAGACGGGTGGATCACGAGGTCAGGAGATCGATACCATCCTGGCTAACACGGTGAAACCCCGTCTCTACTAAAAAATACAAAAAAACTAGCCGGGCGAGGTAGCGGGCACCTGTAGTCCCAGCTACTCTGGAGCCTGAGGCCGGAGAATGGCGTGAACCCGGGAGGAGGAGCTTGCACTGAGCTGAGATCCAGCCACTGCACTCCAGCCTGGGCGACTGAGCGAGACTCCGTCTCAAAAAAAAAAAAAAAAATTTATATATATATATATATTCATCTGGAAGCACGTGTGTGTGTTTGTATTTAACTCCAAATTTATCTAAAAGTTGAGCCAAATTTTATGATTCCACTTGCTGAGAGAGACACACTTTCAAACTACAACATGTTGGAATTTTAAAAACATATTTGTTTTTATTTATCTGTCCAGTTGTAAAGACAAGCACACAACACTAATGCAACACCTGTAGACTGTTATAATATTTTTTCTATCTGAGACATAAACAATTTCATTCACTTGTTTCCAAATATGTAGTTGAATACTTGCCTTAAGTGTTCTTCACATTGTTTGCACCTTTTTCTCTTTTGAACTTGTCAATCACCCTACCAGATAGTTATCTAGATTATGAATTGCTCAGTGGTAAGCCCAAACTTCTTGTGTAAAATTCTTAGTGTGTCAAGACCATTGAAGATCCCACTGTGGTTCAGAAAGATAATATCGTCATTCTATCTGCCACAAGAAAAATCTCTATCATGTGAAAATAGTAATAATAATAAAAGCAGTCATATTACCAATAATATTTTAACTTTTAGATGCTTTATTATGTATTATGTTATATACCAGACACTATTTTAATTTCAAGGATTTTCATTCATTAAGTTATCTAGTCCTCACAATAACACTAATAAAAATGTTATTCTTACTTAGAAATGAGGAAATCAAGGAACAGAGACAGTAAATATCTTACTCAATTTTCCACAGCTAGTACATAAAGAATATTGGGACCATACTCTTTGTTGAATGGGTGTGTCTGTGTTCCATTTTATCTGATTTCATGTAAGTTTACCTTAATCAAAACATCATGACAGATTTTAAAAAATGAAAGAAGCTAGACTTAAATTTTTTTAGTTGATGTAGTAGATTCTTCATCAAGAATGGTTCTCTATACAGGGATAACACTTAAATTGCATCCATGTACTTGGCTACTTGGTTCATAGTTGATTACTATCAAAGTGAGCCCCTAAATTAGGATAGAATAGGCATTTTGTCTTCCCCAAGAGACACAAATATTGGATTATTGCATTGAATCTTGTCAATTCTATCTCATATACTTTAAACCTGCTATTTAGATACATAGAATGGTTTTGTTGCCTGTCCTTAAAAAGGCTTAGTTCAATTATTCCTTAAATTGTGTGACAATTTTTAATCGGGGGTGTGTGTGTGTGTGTGTGTGTGTGTGTGTGTCTGCGTGTGTGTAGGCATTTTTCATTCTCTAAATCAAGTCCTTTGTTGAAAATAACAATGGCTTCTCAGTTTTTAGCCCATTTTGTTAATATATATAAATGATGATTGATAATATATATAACACTTATGAAGGATTTGTAAATAATATAACATTTAATTTTGTAAAATTAGTACATCAAAACTATATGGTGCCAGGTGTGAATTATACTTTATTCCTTGCTTACAATGAACTTCTACAATGAAATTCTACTGCAGTGTAAATAAATAAGAAAATAATATGCTGAAGATGCACATGTGCCAAAAACTAGCTAAGATAAAATAAACAAAAACAGAATGTAAAATAATTAATAAAATCATAATTTATGAATAAATGTCTAGTAAAATACATTCTGATCTGACTTGTGTTTCATATATACCTTAGACACATAACCTCTATGTAATTCATACAATCTGTTTAATAATTTTGTGTGTGAAACAAAGTTTGTGTACAGGGGACCATCAGAAAGCAAGGATGTCACTATCTCAGCCACCTAGGTGGACAATCTTAGTTGATTGGCACCATCCTCGCCTGAAAATTTCTTAAACTTATTCACACATAAGTACTTAAAAAAATTTAAATATCGTTAATGCAGCAAAATATAATGTGTTCAGTGTAACTAAGCAGCACATTAAGATCACGAGAATACCTGGATCAGCTGTGAAACAAAAGCAAAAACAAACAACTGCAGGCTTTCAGTCTCCAATTAAGATGCTGTGTTTTGATACAAGTTAATGTACACTGGCACTCTGGGAGGTTGATGAGGGCGGATCATTTGAGGTCAGGAGTTTGAGACCAGGCTGACCAACGTGGTGAAACCCCATCTCTACTAAAAATACAAAAACATTAGCCAGGTGTGGTGATGCACACCTGTAGTCCCAGCTGCTCGGGAGGCTGAGGCAGGAGAATCACTTGAACTTGGGAGGCAGAGGTTGCAGTGAGCTGAGACTGCGCCACTACACTTCAGCCTGGGCAATAGAGTTAGACTCTATCTCAGAAAAAAGTATTAATATACACTGGTTTTAATTTTTTTGTTGAAAAACATTAGAAGCATTTAATGGACCAGGAAGCGGTTCCTCTAGTGGTGAGGAGGTTTTCTGTTGAAAGGCTTTTAAAAATATTTCCTCCAGAGTCATCTGTCTCATTAATAATCATTCTTGTCTTAGAAACCTTTCTTTGACTTTATAAACTAACATAAAAACTTGTTGTTACCAATTTACACAACTCTAATCCTTCAAAAAGCCCATCACACATTTTCTTCACATTGTCTCCAGGCATTTTTTCTCAGTGTTAGCAATATCATCTTCATCATCACTGATATCATAATCACCTTGCTTCATCAACACCAATGGCCAATGAATAAACAACCAGAGCCACATCATTGATGTTAAAACATCTTCAATATCTACTTCTTCCAGCTTACTGACAAACTCTGAAGATATATTTATTTTTTTGCATATGTAAGATCAGACTTGCATCCATCCATACATCTCTTTTCTTCATCCCTCCCTTCTACTGGCATCTTCTCTCCATTTTTTTTCCCACTCAACATAAAGAATCCTTCAAAGCTAGCAGTTTCTTAATCATCATCATTGAACACAGTTACAAGCCAGAGGTTGTGCCGGGCATGCACAACTGTGTCTTTAGTTACTGAGTTCCAAGCATTGACAACACATATACAGTAGCCTTCATGCTAAATTCCTTTCGAAAACCATCCAGTCCCGTGCCTCTGTTTACTGCTGCTAAAATGCTGTTTAAGAAAGCATTTAAGAAGTACTGTTTATATTTATTCGTCATTGATCTAAAGATACCCTGGTCACATGGCTCAATCAGTAAAGTCAAATTTGGAGGAAAGTACATAACATAAAGTTTTTTGGTGAAAAATTGAGCTTGAAGATGAGAAGAATGGTTGCCAAAATAAATAAACAAACAAACAAACAAATAAATAACAAAATATTTCAGTTGTTATCCTATCCAGCTTTCTTGCAGTGAGCATAAACCACTAGTACCAACTCTCTGTGGAACCAATCAGAAAACAAGTTCCTGGTTTCCATGATATTTTATTAGCATAATGTACTGGTAAAAAATCCACTGCTTGAAAATGGTGAGGATGCAAGCCTATCACAGCAAATTTACACTTATGCCTGACTGCTGCATTGGCACATCGCAGCATAGTTATTCTGTCCTTGGCATTCTCAATTTTTGTAGAAACTGCCTCATCGGTTCCTTTCTCATTAGTGTCTTTCTGTGGCAATAATGTCAAAATTCTAATGTTTCATCAGCATTAGAGACTTGTTCTACATCACATTTTCATTGGTGATGACTTTGGCAACCTTCTCAATGAATTTCTCCATGGGTTCATGATTATCAGATGCTTTACCACCGTAGATCTTTAAAAATTTAATGCCATGAATTTCTTCAACCCACTGAATATTCACAGTTTTCTACAATTTTCTGTTGTTTTAGATGTTTGCTTGTTTCTTGATCAGCATACCATTAGGTGGCATGTGTTCACTACAATGTTAACAGTTTCATTCTTCCAATACACAGTTGAGATCTTCATTTTTAGATTCATACAGTGTTTTCTATTTTTCATTATCTTCCGTTGATCACTTTCAGCATATAACTTTAGCAGTTTATCTTTTTGTTTCTTTAAGTCATATATGGTGGACATTCCAGTATCATACTCTTCTGTATATTTCAAACTCTCCCCATTGTTCAGAGTCTCTAGTAGCTTGAATTCTGTGCTAAGTATAAACAAAATTGTTTCCTCCTTTTATCACTGTTACTCATGTAGGTATCTGCAGGTCTTTTTGACATTTTCAACAATACAATACCTTTCCGTTACAGATCAAAGGTTAGTGGACATAGGTCTTGGCCCCATGTAGAGCATTGTAAGGAACCTGCCACTGATGTGTATGGCCCTTCATAAGTGCGATTTTGTTAACATTTGTGGAATGCTTATATAGGGGAATCTTGGCATGCATGGGAAAGATACTGGTATGGTTGGCTGTGTTTCCATCCAAATCTCATTTTGAATTGTATTTCCCACAATCTTCATATGTCATGAGAGGGACCAGGTGGGGGGTAATTAAAACATGGGGGCAGTTATCTCCATGCTGTTCTCATGTTAGTGAATGAGTTCTCACAAGATCTGATGGATTTATAAGGGGCTCCCCCTGCCTCTTTGGCTCTGCAGTTCTCCTTGCTGCTGCCATGTGAAGAGGGGCATGCTTGATTACTCTTCTGCCATGACTGTAAGTTTCTTGAGGCCTCCCAAGCCCTGCAGAACTGTGAGTCAATTAAGCCTCTTTCTTTTATAGATTATCCAGTCTCAGGTATGTCTTTATTATCAGTGTGAGAATGGACTCATACAGATACATTCCAGCTGAAGATGGCTGAGATGATCTTTTTACCTTAGAGTCACTGAATGAACTGTTGTGTGCCTGTGTTTTGACTGGACCCATCGAATGACATCAGGTGTGGATTTTCCACTTGTGGTGTCATGTCAGTCCTTAAAAGGTTTTAGAGTTTGGAGCATTTCAGATTTCAAGTTTTTGGATTGTGAATGCTTAACCTATACTTACATCTTTAACATTTCAAATTTTATCATAGTTAAGCTTATTATGTTCAAAAAGATAAAATACAAAACTACGTATATCAGCAAAAATAGTGCACTGTGAAAAAGCAGACTATTAAAGTATCGTATAGGAAGAAGGAAGGAAAACAGAGAATAAAGGCTTTCAAAAGACAATTTTAGGTAGATATATTGGTGTGCATCTGTGGTCCTAGATACTCAACAGGCTGAAGCAGAGGGATCTCTTGAGCCCATGAGTTCAAGTCTGGCCTGGGCAGCATAGCAAGACCTGATTCTAAAACACAATGAATTTTATAAAAATTTAAAAAAACAATTTATCTGAGAGCCTATCCTCTTAAATTAATTAATGAATTATAGAGAAAAATGGGTATTTTGTGTATTGAAAGGGGATAAAATACTGTACCTATGGAAATATCCTTCAGGAATTAAGGATGAATAAAAATATTTTTGGATAAATAAAAAATGGGATAATTTGTCACCAGCAGACCCACACTAAAGGGAATACTAATGAGCATTCTGAGAAAAAATAAAAAACTATCCAAGAGGAAAAGAATTATAATAAATAATCAACACGATATGCAACAATAACATATGTCTTAAGAAAATATTTATAAAACATCATATATAATATATATAGTATATATATAACTTAGTGAAAGAGGTAAAATTAATTTTTTAAGATGCTTGCCTTATTCAGGCAGAAAATAAAAATGTCACTTAACATTAAATTTTGTAATTTAAGGCTACATATTGTTATCTTTAAATAACTACTAAAATATAAATATTACAGATTTTAAAAATACAACTATATAAAATATGAACACACACAAATCAGTTGTGTTTCTATATGCCAGCATTAAACAATTTGAAGGAAAATTAAGAAAATGGTTGGTTTTACAAAAGCATTTAAAGAATAAAACACCTATGAATAAATTTAATTAAGGAGGTGAAATATTTTTACACAGAAAACTATAAAACATTGCAGAAGGAATAAAGTCCTAAAAAATGGAAAGACATCAAACGTTCATGGGTTGTAAGAATTAATTTTGTTAAGATGTCTTTACTATCTGAAGTGATCTCCAGATTCATTGTAATCTCTTACAAAAATTCTACCAATGTTTATTTCAGTCCTCAAATTCATGTGGAATTGTAAGGGGCCTTCCCAAATTTACTACAAAACTACAGCAATCAAAACGACACAGTACTGGCATAGCGATAGAACTATAAATCAATGGAATAGAATTGAGAATCCAGAAATAGAAACAAACATATAATATTAATTGATTTTCAACATAAGTGCCAAGACTATTTATAGGAAAAGAATAGTCTCTTCAACAAATGGTGCTCGAATACCTTAATTTTCCCATGCAAACAACTGAAATGAAAGATTTTTATGTACCTCTCTCAGAAATGTATCAAGTAAACAGAAAAATGTTACAAAAACTCAGTAAAAGTATGTAAGAATCGAACATTATTAACTAAATGTACCTATTGTATACACGTAGAATGCTTTACTGAACAACCTCATAATACCCATTGTTTTTAGAAACATAAGGAAATTGGTAAAAACTGTTGTATTGTTTGATTTGTAAGAATAAAATGATATATTTAACTTCACGGATAAACAGATGAGGCAAAAATAGAAGATACTTCCTATCTTCCTTCTGTCCTCTTCCCACATGTCTGAATTCAATTATTTCTCCCGATTATTGAGGCATTCTACACTGTCACTCTAAAACAAGTATTTTGTTTAGTCTAAATTTTAAATTTCAGCTTATTGACAGCTTTTTTTGCCACAGTTCCTCAAGTGAACTCTTAGAATGCTTAAAACAGTGTCAAGAAAAAAAAAAATCTTAAAATTTTTACACTTTCAAAATTGTTTTCTATAACTTTTATAGTGAAGGACAGATTGGCTAGATACAGAATTCTTGGCTCAATGTCTTCCTTTGAGTGTTTTTAGGCATTGCTGTATTCTTTTGTGACATTAAATTTTGCTGTGAATAAATCTGAAGGCAAACTTTATTTTTTCCTCTCATAAGCTACTTGATATTTTTATCCCGGCCAGAGAAGGAATCTTTATATTTAAAAGATCAGAATTTTTACTAGGTTATATTGTGGTGTTGATGCTTTTGTTCCTGTTATCCTTTATATAGGGTCTCTCTCTCTCTCTCTCTCTCTCTCTATATATATATATATATATATTCACTTCTTGAATGCATTCTCAGATTTACATTTTATTATTTGGTTTTCTTATGTTTGTGCCCCAATTAGGCATATCTACTATTCTATTTGGCTAAATATATTTACAATCTATTAGATCTTCTTTGCTTACCTATTATGACTATGTTAATTTTCTTGACATTGTAAAACTGTTTTATTGTTTTGTTTTGTTAATTTATATATACTGTGTTTTTCAACTGTTCATTCCACAGTGACTAGTATTTCCTTTCGACTTCAACTTTACTTCCGTGATATTTCCTTGATTTTTAGCTTCTTTTAAAGATATATTTTAATTCATTGTTTTATTTTCATTCTTAAATTATAATTATATTTACCTATGTGGTTAAAAGAGATGTTTCATGTATATATGCATACATTATGAAATGATTAAAGCAAGCTAGTTAACCTGTCCATTACCTCATATACACTAATTTTGTGTGTGTGTGTGTGTGTGTGTGTGTGATGCAAACATTTAAAATCTACTTTCTTAGTAATTTGGAAATACAGCTGACTTTTGGACTACCTAGGGGTTGGGGTGCTGACCTCCTGCATAGTTAAAAATCTGTGTAAAACTTTTGATTCTCTAAGAACATTAAATACTAACACCTTAGTGTTGACTAGAAGCCTTACTGATAAAATAAACAGTTAATTGACACATATTTTGTATATTATATGTATTATATGTCTTACAAAGTCTATTGTTACAATAAATTAAGCTAAGTATTTATTACTTGTTAAGAGAAACTGAATCATCAGAACCTTCATCCTCTTCTTGTTCACATTGAGTAGGCTGAAGAAGAGGATGGGTTGGTCTTGTCTCAGGGATGGCAGAGGAGGACAACTGCCATTTAAGTGGACCCATGGAGTTCAAACCTGTGTTGTTCAAGAGTCAACTGTATGCATTTTATTATTATTAACTATAGTCACCATGCTGCACAATTCATCTTAAAAACTTCTTCATTCTATCAAACTGAAACTTTACACCCTTTGACCCATCTTTTCCCATCCTCCTTTCCTTTAGCGACTTATAATCTTCATTCTACTCTCCATTTCTCTGAGTTCAACTTTTAATATATATATATAAATGACAAGTAAAAGTTGTATATATATGGAGTACTACTGTCACTTGGATATAGTGTGTTTGTCGCCACCAAAACTCATATTGCAACTTGATTCTCAATGTGGTGGTCTTGGAAGGTGGGGCCAAATGGGAGGTATTTGTGCATGAGGGATCTGCTCTCATGATGGCTTGGTGCCATACTTGAAGTAGCAAATGAGTTGCCATTCTGGTGAAACTGGAAGCATTCTCATAGGGAAGAATTGGTTTCCCAGATTCTGGGAAACAAATCTACTGTTATTGGTTGGATTGTTAAAGAGTCTAACTTCTTCAATTTCATTCTCCCTGCATCCTGTCTTGCACACACCGCGATCCCCTTTTGCACATACCCTGTCCCCTTTTGCTTTCCTCCATGAGTGAAAGCCGTCTGAGGCCATTATCAGTTACCCAACTCTGAACTTTCCTGACACCAGAATGATGAGCCAAATAATTCTCTTTTCCTTATAAATTATCCAGTCTCAGATATTCTGTTACAATAAACACAAAATGGACAAGACAGGTACAAGGTGATGTTTTAATGTATGTATACATTATGGCATTTGAGAAATATTATCTACAAACTGCTGATTATTAAAAATAACTGCTCATTTTCTTTGTTGGTTCCAATATTTCATTTTGGTGGTATTTTTTGGATTTATACGTAATCAACTATATCATCACAGATTACTAAAAGTATAAAGTTTCAGGAAAAAGACGTGTAGTTTACCTAGTTAATGGAGATTTATTACAATCTTGCATAAAACACAAAACACAAAACACAAGTAACACTGATTTCTTGTTAATAAGAATTTCAGAGAAAATATATTTTGGCCGTCTGGCAGGTGGTATTGTACTTTGGAATAGTAATTACTTTTTAATTGAAGAGAGAAAACACATAAAATATATTTTTTTAACTAGAAAATTTTCATATTATGCTCTTTTAATTTCTTAATCATAGACTACATACTGGGCAAAGTCATTTTATCCCACCTCTAATTTAAGAAATGGAATGTGACTATCAACTTGTGGGGTGCTGACACAAATTTTATCTTCAGAACTATTGATTCAAAGCTTTTATTATTCAGTAAATGAATGTACATGAACTGTAATAGACTTGAGTTGGACTTGCCGGTGGGGTCACCTAAGTAAACTGTTAAAGTGAGGGTTACGGCTCAGCTCCTGAACTAAATAAGATTTTTCTATCATAGATAGACCTAAGAATTTTAATTTCTTTTCTAGTTTTAGAATAAAACAAATGAGAAAATAGACAAAAAGAATGAAAATCACCTTTTAACTTCTTATGCTTCTAAAATATGTCCAAATAAAATTTACGCAATGTTACAAGAACAAAATTCCCTTTTTTCTTAGAGCATTGAAGAATGTCTTCTAATATAATTATATGTTACACTTTATGTGATAAACCTTATAAGTCTTTAGAGTAACATTAACGTTAGAATTTCCCTAAACTTAGATTTTAATCTTATGTGTTGGAAAATGAAGGTCCATTACCAAGAAGTTGTGTTGATATTGTCAACACAGCTATAACAATTCAAATACAGTCATGCATATAAAGCACTTTTATATTTTACTAACATGCTTCACAACCACATTAAAAACAGTTTACTACACTTTACCCATGAGACGTTAAGAAGCAGTGGTGAGGAGAATAGCACAATGCTTCCTCCCAGCAAAATGGACTTGCTTTCTAACACCAAACTCTTACCCAAAGTCCCATGTTCATGGTCACATTTCTTACTTCCTATAGACCCAAATTGTCTCTCCTATTTTTTTTAAAAAAATCTTTAAATGCACATTCCTCTGCTTTTTCACCAGACCCATGTGATGTGTCAGGAAGCTTAAAACCTTAGTATGGTAGTTTTTCTTGTCATTTCTAGTCTTTCCTTTTCTTTACTCCACCATTGAAACAAATAGTTGCCCTCATTTAATACATCCAAGAAGGTAAAGAATAGTGTAGATACATATGTTGACTTTGACGAGAAATGCATATTAAGATGTGTTTTCCTTAAAAATTGAAGTTTGTGACCACTTTGACAGGAAAAACAAAACCAAAAACTCTCTACTTCCTTGTCTCATGGACAAACTCTCCCATTTTATGTCATCTGCTAGGGGAGAAGCAAGCTTGAAGTTTCTCCTGAGGAATCTGGAGGCTCTGGGTATCTTGATATGGCCTAAAGTTTAGTCTGACAATCAATGAAATCATGGAGTAAAATGTGATTTTCGACATGGTTGCATTTAAAAGTGTTGCAGAGTCCCAGAATCAGTTTTGAGGTAAATAGTATTTTTTTTGTGAAACTATATTTAATGGATTGTGCCTGACTTTTTCTTCAATTCTGGCTCCATGAACCTTTACAGAGCATACTAGAGCTCACTAAGGCCCATTTCGACACTTCTGATAGAGTTGAATTTATTTTTCAACTGAGAAACTGATATCTACAAGGACAAGTCAACCACTCTAAAGTCATGCAGTTAATTCAGAGGCAGAACTAGCAGTAGAATACGTAATTTATCAATATGACTTTTTGTTCCTCTAAAAATGAGATGGGTCTAGAGATGTAACTGCATCTGAAAGCCATAGGTGCTGATATGGCCAGGAATTATTTTTTATTTGACAATCAGCCTTTTTATCCTATTGTTTTCTGATAACATATCTTGATTGGGTGAAAGGAAAAAGGATAGAAGACACTAGTAGAAGGGAGGGGTGAAGAAAAGAGATGTATGGATGGATACAGGTGGCCGGTATTACACGTTTCAAAATTTTGCCCAAGGTTTACCTTTGCATTCACTGATGCTATAAAAACACTTTCTGTCAGTTGCTGCCAGGCTATGCTGACCTACTTTACTTACAGGTTATTCTAGGAAGATGATACCAATCCTGTGATGTGGTTCCAAATCAATTACTAAGTTAGATCAACACAAAATATGAAATAATTTTCAGAGAGCTGAAAAAGGTAGACAAGATGATAGGATCAATTGTGCTTATTTACTGAATGGAGGCAGTAGCCTCTGGGACCACCACCCCTGTAAAATCTGATGCCCAGTCAACACCTATACCAAGTCCATTAGGGAGAACTTCAGGGGAATACATTTTATCACTCACATATAATATCAACATCTCCATTAGAAATGTTCCTATAACAAAATTTCTGAGATCATAAGCAATTTTTAAACTATAGATATATTTTAGCTATTTGTATACATGTCTACAAATATGCATGGGTTTATGTTTTTTTGAAACATTGAAGAATTATGGAAAAAATGATTCCAGGTTTGAACATTTATTATTTCAACTATTTTTTCCTAATGTTATCCTATAAGTCTAATAAAAATTCTCATTTTTGGGACTATAAGTAAGCAGAGCCAATAGATTTCCCATTAAAACTCATCTTTATTAGCTCAATTGAATATAAACCAATAATAACTCAAATTTGCTTCCTAATTTAGTTACTAAATAGTTTGAACTTTTGACTCCAACAAAACAATACTTAGGCTTTATACAAATATTTAGTATTAGTTTTTGAACATTTTATCCATTTAGTGTCATTCAGTGTTCACCAGAAATATTAGGGATGCAGATGACCTGGCATCAACATACAAGTTCATGTTTTACTGATTTCCAAGTGTATGCTTTAATCACTGAAGCTCTTTACCAGAGCATATTTACTTGAGTTTGCATCAAGTTGCCTAGCCTAAGAATTGCTCTTGTCTGAATATTGTTAGCAAAAAAATTCCTATAATAAGGAAGTGTACATGAAATTTATATAGATATAAATATAGATGTCTATATAGGTAGATAGATTAACAGATGTGATAATTTATATTTTTTGTTACATAGGGCAGCTAATGATAGTG